>NC_092207.1:85104123-85321655 GCF_043381705.1 Parasteatoda tepidariorum
TGAACTTTTCCCGCAGCGACACCTGTCAGCTGAGTTCCCGAAGTGCAACTGTATTCAACAAAAAGTAATGGCAACGTGGGAGTGAGGGACTCCTTTTCCCCCTTTTTCGAGAAGATTCATTCGATTTCTTTGTGGGCCCCCTGATGTACGTCTGTGCATCAGGGAGGCGTGGAGTCTGATTTTTAGAAGAAATTGATGACGATTTTTTGAGCATGAGACAAATCCATTTACATCTCTAAAATTGTTCTATAATTTTTAATTTGTGGCCTGTGTGGCTGTAGATAGTGATGTTTTGCATTTATACGTTTTTTAATTTTTTTAAAAAAAAGAGTGCTGTCTAACAAATAAAATGTGGTGAGTTTACAAATTTCTGTATTTTTGTTTTATCTGTCTCATGTGTTTTTTAACTCTAGGCAATCCATTCCTTTTCAGCTATTTATTTTTCTTTCAGGTTATTGCGACAACGCAAATCTTTTTAAATTATACTTTTGGCCATGTTTCGAATTAAGATGATACGTATCCGTTTACAGGATATTGTTATTCTAGTAATTTGTAATTGTTTATTCTAAATTAATTCTTAATGGTTCATTCTAAATTAATTATTTAATCTTTTGTTTTACTTTTTAAACCTTTTTCCCTAAGCCATTAAGAACACACGTTATTATATATATATATATATATATATAGCAAAAATGAAATAAAAATATAATAAAAATTGTAACTAAATTCAGTTGCCAACAACAAAAATACACACCTCGGAACGAAATAAGTATAGGGTTTTGTTATAGCAGCCTGGTCTCAGTGCATAGTCAAACCAAGTCTGAGTCCACGTAACCTATATCAACACTTCAACAGCCATCCTTCCAAACTAATGGATTGAAGATGGTGCTTCATAAATGAATGTATGTGACGATTACAGTTTAGTCATTTGTGGACAGTGTATACCCCAAAAGGTGAATTTAAGGTTAAATTTTAAACTTGGTCAAAAAGACGATAGGCAAAATAAGTTGGAAAGATATTGTGAAAAAGTTTGGTTTTTGAAATGATCTACTTCCAATATAAAGTTGGTATGATGGTAACAAAATCTTTTAAATCTGATAATTTGAGAAATAATACCTCTAAGCACCCTGACACTAATGCGACTGAAATTGTTCTGAAGACTGAGTATGAAGTCTTTGCGTTTATCGTATACAGATATAATAGGTTCGTGGACCAAAATTAATTGTAAATCCATAATTAACAATTGTATATCCAAAAAGTTAGCAGTACTGTCAGCATCATCAGTTTTAACACGATTTAAGCAATTGGGATAAATTAAATGATGTAAATTTTGAAATTCAGGAAAGCTAATACAGAAAATTTCTTCTTTTTATCTGCAGCATAAAAAGTGGTGATTTATCTCGTTGTAACGAGATAAATCTCGTTAACAGCAACCTGCTACCAACTCTATAACGAGATAACAAGCCTAGTTGTTATATCTATTACTTTTGAAGAGTTTTCAAATTGCATTAAACAATACTGAAGGACTATTTATAAAGACATTTTACTAGAAATGTCTTTTTGCCAGAATTTATTTTCTTCCGCATATGAAAACGAAAGCAAAATGTAATTTTAAAACTAATCGATCTCTTAAAAGTAAATAAGAAAAATATATAATTCAACTTATGGACAGGTTACTATTTTAATCTTTTCCGTACCGCGTTTAGATGTTTTTTATGTCGATTCGAAACGTGATGGTCTTATTAATTGGGAGTTTCGAAGCACACGAATGATTATACACAATGGACATTTTAATTAAAAATTAGAGATGTGAGAACTCATAACGAAGCATAAAAGTATTCAGTTTAATAAAAGATGGAACTTTTTGGGTTTATTTATGGGCTATAAAATGTCAGCGCAACTATCAGCGACGCTATAAAATCCCTTGATTGACGATATTGAATTTAAGCCAAATCTAATCACGCAGTTCCACTGTTATGCGTAGGGTGTCGCCGATTTTGTTTGAAAGAGACCTATTTGTATTCAAAGCCAAATTTATTATATTCTTCGTATTTGATGTGTTTTTAATAATTAATAACAGTAACAGTTTTAATATTTATACCTTTTATCATTAATGAATGATTTGGAAGAAAATGTGTTTTAAGACTTAACTGAGACTGTGGTAGAAATGCTTAATTAATGAAGAGTAATAGGACTTCACAATGTCTATCTTAATTTGGATTAGAATGTTTTGAATGGCTTTTAATTCGATTTTTCGTATTCTATGAGGAAAAATAAGTTCCTGTAGATTGGTTTTTTTTAAAAATTGTTTAAAATAATTTTACGATGAATTTCGTAATCGGAATTTATTAAAAAATATTGAATAAAAATCATTATTTTACTGTAGTTTAGCATAATGAAGTTTTTTTTACAATAAGACAATTTTGTAAATTTGTAGTTAATGCGCTCAGTACAACGTTTCATATTCAGAACTAACTAAATTATATGTTATAACCATCGTTGAACAGCCATCCAAAATTTGAGTTTACTGTTACCAATGTTCAACGCCGTAGCCTTGTAATTTTGAACCCAATTCAGAAGACAAGGGAACTTCTGGATCAAGCATTGGGTGAAATTTGCCTTTGGGGAGGATTTTATGATCAAACTAAACCGCATTTTCGTTACACATTTTCGTTACAGGGAGAGGAAAACCACGAAAACCTCCCATGGTTAGTCTGACAGCAAGGAGACTCAAACTCGTGATCCGTTTATCACTGTAGATATTTTACGTCAGCAATGTGGTCGGTGGCAGCCGGGTACGGAATGTGTGTCGACCAGCCATAGCTGGGACTCGAACTCCGTGCACCTCAGTGGGAGGCGAAAGCTCTATTTGTAGCAGATATTCATTGTGGAATCATTTGAGAAGACTCAACTACAACTCACTAATTTTGTAGAAAATGTTGTAATTCAAAATAATAAGCAAATCCTCACTAATTTTGTAGAAAATGTTGTAATTCAAAATAAATAAGCAACTCCTCACTAATTTTGTAGAAAATGTTATAATTAAAAATGAATAAGCAACTCCTCACTAATTTTGTAGAAAATGTTGTAATTCAAAATGAATAAGCAACTGCTCACTAATTTTGTATGAAATGTTGTAATTCAAAATGAATAAGCAACTCCTCACTAATTTTGTAGAAAATGTTGTAATTCAAAATGAATAAGCAACTGCTCACTAATTTTGTAGAAAATGCTGTAATTCAAAATGAATAAACAACTCCTCACTAATTTTGCAGAAAATGCTGTAATTCAAAATGAATAAGCAACTCCTCACTAGTTTTGTAGAAAATTTTGTAATTCAAAGTGAATAAGCAACTCCTCACTAATTTTGTAGAGAATGTTGTAATTCAAAATGAATAAGCAACTCCTCGCTAATTTTGTAGGAAATGTTGCAATTCAAAATGAGTAAGAAGCTCCTCACTAATTTTGTAGAAAATATTCCAGTTTGTCATGAATCGAAACACTTTGGTAATATTTTAACAAATATATATTATAGTTTTACATGAATCAGCAATACCTCACTAATTTCGAAGCAAATATCGTAGATAGGCATGAATCAGCAATTATACACTAATTTTGTAGCATATATAAAAGTTTGACATGAATCAACAGCACCTCACCAATTTCATTGCAAACATTATAGCTCATAATAAATCAACCATACCTTACTAATTTTGAAATAAAGATAAAAGATAGATACAAATCAACAACATCTCATCAATTTTATTGCAACTATTATAGTTCATAATGCAAAGCTCACTAATTTTATTGCAACTATTATAGTTCATAATGCAAAGCTCACTAATTTTGTAGCAAATATTATAGTTTGGAATAAATTAACAACATTTTACTAATTTTGTAGAAAAAATATACCGTCATACCGTCATACTTTGTGCAACGGGGGCTACTTTGTGCAAATTCAAATTCGGCATTTTTCAAGTGCTGCTATTCAGTATTATGTTTATTTCACGTTAAAAATGTGTGAAATTCGAAGATAGAAGTCTCTTCTATTACCACAAACATTTTTTCGAATTTTAAAACAATCTCAGAGTGTGTTACGTTCATCCAATGTCAACAATTTTCCGAGGACGTCGGATGTCGAAAAGTGTGCGTGGAAACTTTAGCTGTGAAATGCAAAGACGTTGATAAAACAATTGTCGTAAGTGCAAAATTTTTTATTTGTACATTAATAAACAATTATATCATGTTAGCGTTAAAAAGAATTTAAAATTTATAACAAATAAACGGAAAATGAAGAAAAATGCACTGTGGGGCTACTTTGTGCAAAGTTTCATTCGCTTTTTTTTCGACAGAAAAATTGTCAGACGTTATAAAAAAAATACCTCGAACGAGAAATTACCTTGATTACACTTTAGAAAAGTTGCAATAATGTTTGCAAGCAGTTGCTGGTGGTATGTCGATAGCAGAAGCTTCTCGGAAGTACAAAATCCACAGAAATACTATCTCTAATAAAATTCACAAGAAACACGTGAAACGTGCTGGTAAACTATTATTTTTCTTCTAAAGAATTAATCAAACGATTTATCACATAAAAATATATTTTATAGGACATCAGGTGATTTTGACAGAAACTGAAGAGCAAGTTCTGTCGTGTTCAGTGTTCATTCAAGCATGTTATGTTCAAATTTATCAATATTATAAGCGTTAATAAATATGTAATAACTATTATTTTTGAAATATCATCCATTTCAATGGTAAAAAAAGTATATGGTTTCCCTTTGTTTGAACTCAAATGCTTTGAAATAGACATTCTTTTTAAGAAAAAATTCTTCAAGAAAATGGTTTTTTAACGCTGAAAATTATTTTCCAAATAATATCTTTACATATCTTGATGTTTTTGTCTTTAAAAATGTCAACAATTAACTTTTTTAACAATTTTATATCAATATTTTACTAAAAACATGATTATTAAACTGAATTCCTATCGCTGCACAAAGTAGCCCCATTTGGGGGCTACTTTGTGCAGGGTATGTTTTGACTTATTATTCGCAAATATTACATACAAATAATGTCAATATTGATCAAATTCACTCGTCTGAGTCCAGTTATGAATATAATATCGATAAATTTTAATAAAGTTTAATTAACATAGCTTTTTTACATGTCAAAGTTCAAAGTTCCTGCACAAAGTAGCCCCGAATGACGGTACTTTATAATAAATAAATGTTAAGATGATGAAGACATCTGGGCAAATGGCGCTGCTTGTATAAACAATGTAACATGATTTAGTTTTCGGATTAATAATTAATATAACTTGTTTCACTACGTAGTTACCTCAGTAAATTTGCTGCAACTGTGTTCGAGTTAGGTGCTTTCAAATTTTTATATTTAATTCAATATGAACCAGTAGCATTTCACTAATTTTGTAGCAAATATTATAGTATCAAATAAATCAACAATACTGCATTTATTCTGAAGCAAACATCATAATTTGGCAAGAATCAACAGCAACTCACTAATTTCATCGCAAATATAGATAATAATGCATATCCCTCAAATTTAATAGAAAATATTATAGTTCGAAATAAATTGGCATTATTTAACTAATTTTGAATCAAATATCGACATGAATCATTTCAACTTTCCACTATTTTTGTAGCAAATATGTTTATTATCAATAAATGATAAGATGATGAAGACATCTGGTCAAATGCTCTGACAATACTATTGCATGATTTAGTTTTCTTTTAAATAGTTAACTTAAATTAAATTTTTTTTACTACTTAGATACCTCAGTAAATTTATAGCAACTGTGTTTTTAACTCAATATGAACCAACAGCAATTCACTAATTTTGTAGCAAATATTATAGTTTGACATGAATCAAAAACACTTTGCTAATATTGAACAATTACATATTATAGTTTACATAAATCAACAATACATTACTAATTTTGATTAAGCACGATCAGTTTTCTCATTAATAGTTAATTTAACTTACATGATTGGTTTACAATGTAGATACCTCAGTAAATTTACACCAACTGTATTCGAGTAGAATGCTTTTAAATTTTAAAATTTAATTTAACACACTCATTTTGTAGCAAACATTATTGTTCTACATAATTCCATATTTCAGCAGAACAAACGCATAGGATGCTCGTGATTTAAATGTGAATGCATGGATTAATTCTCATATAATTTTTAGTTCAACATGATTAGATTTTTTAATCAATGTAAGCATCGCAGGAAATTCGTAGAAAATACGTCTAATCGAATGTTTGAAATTACTAGCATTTATACATTTATACATATCTTCGGATCATCCTCAGGGATGCTTCCCAGACTGTTGTCGATAGCCAACTGTACAGCTCTAGTGCGACGTAAATAAAGCATATTTTTTTTTAAACTTGAAAGTACATCTCATTTATTTTGTAGTAAATGCAATATGTAACAGGGCTCAAAATTCCAATGATATGATTCAATTTAATAATTTTTTTTTATCATGCATTATTTAATAAACGATAAATGTTGGCAAGCCGGCCAGGTGGCCGAGTGGTTAGCGTGTCTGACTGCGGAGCCAATGGCCGCGGGTTCGAATCCCGCTCTGGGCATGGATGTTTCTCTCTCTGTGTTGTCTTCTGTTGTGTGAATGAGTGAATGTGGCCCACCCTATGAACGGGTTTGTGGCAGTATGGCGTGGGTAACGTTGCTCGCCTCCGTGACTTTGGTTCACAGGTGCCCACTGGGTAACGCTGAATGAGTAACAATTCCGGCATCTTCTCTGGCGAAGAACGAAAAGTTCAGTGCCAGCCTTTTTTTTTTTTAAAAAAAAAAAAAAAAAAAAAAAAAAAAAAAAAAAAAAAACATTTGACAAAAACAGTTTAGCGCGGAAAAATTTTTTCGAAAAATTAGAAAAGAGAAATGATTTGAAAAACGATAAAAAAAAAATGTTTGAAATGTAGTAGTGCAACATTATGAATAGGTTTTCTGCAATGTATAATTGAAGAATTGAAGTTCGATCCGCAGTAGTTACTTGAAGTTCACCCCGCTTCAGATTGATGCGTATCAACTTGTTAGAGAAGTAAAGGCGGCTTGTGCACAGTGCTGACCACAAAGTCACAATCATGCTTTTGGTCACGAACAGCTGTAGCTGGAAGAGCTTACTTTTCCTTACAATATATTTTATTCAACTTTTCTTTGTCTCACAGTGGACGGATCATGAAGACACGTTTTCCAGTAGAACATAACATCGAAGTGAAGCATCACTGGCTACTGTCAGTAAGCGGGTGGGTGACCACTCTGATCAGTCAGCGTAGGGACCGAGCAGGGCTGCCTCGAAAGGAGTCAACTCCTTCTTTCGAAGATGCCCTGGACCGAGGGTCTTCGTTAAACTGTTCTACTGTAATGTGCTCGACTTCACGCACAGGTCGCCGGCTACCGTAGGAGCCATCCCCTCTGCAGAGGATCAAAATTGTGATGGCATGTCTTCGGATCATCCTCGGGGATGTTTCCCAGACAGTCGTCGATAGCCCACTGTGCAGCTCTAGTGCGACGTTAATAAACTATTTTTGTACCTCAACTTTTCTCTAAGAAACACAATAATTCAAAAGAAAAAAAAAGTTTTGCCTTAGATACTATTAAAATTTGCAAAAGGATCTGAATAATAACATATTATTTCGGTAAGAGGTTGATACCGTCTCTTAATACAATGCATTGTGGAATAAAAAAAAAGAACAAAATTCAACTTCTTTTCAAAATTTTTTTATAATAATTCTAAAGTAAACAATTCACGAATATTTTAAAATAAATTTCAATTTGATATAATAATATATTTGTCAAGCTAAGTCTTCTTATAAATATATTCGAATTTTATATAAAATGGGATAATTGCGTAAATAAATGACCAATTTTTAATTTCAAAGCTACAATAATAACGTAAACAGTTGGCAAAATGCGTTAGTATTCACCGGAAACTAACGCCAAGATCCCGTATGTATGCAATTTACATGACGTATCATTCATTTAATAGGATGATGCGCTATTATCAAATATTTTTTTGCTTCTTTATTTTTTGAAATATACCACAATCTCTAATTATTACACAAATATATTTTGAAAAAAAATATTTAAATATAGAGGACGTTGAAAAATGAATTAAATGTGCATGTGAAATGATGTGATTTTGGTGGTAGGTCTTACTTGATGACTTGCGGCAAATAAAAATATTCAGCTTTTGTAAAAATATTTAATAGAAACTAAGAAAAACAAATTTTTTAAGATTCACCACGGCTGAAGTCGACCTTGACGGGATGATACATGTAATAAATTACATGCTTTTGTTAATCTTTATTTAATTTCATTTAATAAATGGAGGTTTGTAATTTTCTTTACTCAAAAATATATTTTAAAACTTTGAAAAGAGACAGCCACCTTTCTTTCAAACGGAAACGGATGAATAAAAACGATTTTAGTTTGATTATATTTTTCTTAAATAATTTCAAGTTTGTGCCAAGATTTACAATTATAAAAATGTGGAAAATGAAAATATTCAATTACTATTATTATTATTTGATCTATGACATTTAAAACAATTTTCCATCATACAATAATTTTCGTCTCTACTAATGAAATTTTTAATAATGGAGCATTCCGTAAAGACTAACTGTATTTTAAATATCTGATATTTTAAAATTCGGTTTCTTAGGAATTTTTCAACAGATATCATTCAAATTTTGTATTTTGCCATGCAAAATCACTTTCTTTAAAATGATCTAAAAATTTTTTTACCTTGAAATTCAAAATTTTTTCAACTATTTTTAAGTAAAATAATAGATTATTATTAAAAATTATTTCATGTATGAAGTTAGATATTGGTGTGGAATCTTGGAATAAACGAATTTTTTAATTATATTGAAAAATTTTTCAATTTATTTAAAGTTTTCGTTGCAGGGCGATATACGCAAAAGTTAAAATTAACACTAAGGGATCAAAACTTTCGACCGCACTCCATGCCAAACCTTTGAGACCATATTTCCCATTTTCCGGCAATCATAATCCGCCGAAAAAAAGTATGTTTATTCAGAGAAATTATGTTTTTGTGTCTGATTCACTAACTAATTTGCTTATTTGAGATCACCCCTTTGAAATCTTAGTATGGGAAGATCCAATCATTAGATCAAAAGTTATTTAGGGTGATTGGTTTTTCTTCCTTTTTTTTGAGCACTACATATTGGAGGGGGGGGGGAATTATTATTAAAGCTGGAAAAATAAAAATGAATCCGAAATTTGTTTCTAGATCCTATTTACTTACATTTCAAAGGTGAAATGGCTAAATAGGATTTGTTTTAAATGTTTCAGAAAAACTGCATTATTTATTTTGTTTTTTTGATTTAAAAACAAATCAATAAAAATATATAGAGGCGCGACAAGTACCTGCAGCAAAAAAAATCTTTAAATCGAATTTAGTAAGTTTCATATCAGAATTAAAAAGATGCTGTGAAACATATAAATATTTATTGAAACTTATCAGTACTAATAAGAAAGATAGATAACACCTTGATGACTTTAGCTCTAAGGATCATAATTTTACTTACTAAAACTCCCTTAATGGTTCAGAGGCCTAATTTTAAAAGTGCTAATTAAATATTTTTTAAATATTTCGCGTGATTATACCTTAAAATATCATCTACGCTACTCCACTGATTAATCGATATGTCCTAGTACGTGATATTATATCAGAAGTTATTCAAGGTGTTTTCGAACAGCCTGTAGAGATAAGTTTGAATTTTTAAAGAAAATTTAACTGCCTGATGAAGGAAAGTTCGTTCTTTCCCTCATGTGCATTTATATTTCTCTATATAAGGTGTATAAATAATTTAATAAATGTTCATTGAAAAGATATTCAAATCGTAAAAAACATATTCAAATTAAATATTAACATTTAGCGTATTTATTTGCGTAGTTTTGGTACAAATATCAACATTTTCAACCCCATGAATACTAATATTTTCTTTTAGCTGACACTTCCTCGATGCGAATTTATCAAAACTAATGAAGCATGCATTAATAAATGTATGATTTCTCATAGCCTAATTTAGAAACCTTAATAAACCAATCTATAGGACATCCAAACCACATCTGCGCATGTCTCATTTCTTTTGTCAGACTTCACTGACGTCACACGCAACGTTGATTGCACACGTGATCTCCATGGCGATCCACTCATTAAACTCAACCATCACGTTCGAAAAGGGAGGCCAGAAGGAAGAAGAATATCCAACTTCAGGTATAACGGAATAGATCTGTTTCCTCCCCTCTTCTTCCAGTTGAAGATGACATATAATAAAGCCAATAAATTAAATCAGAAGCCAAACCTCCTGGAACTAAGTATAGCTAAAGAGAATGACATAAATTAATCTTTTTTGGAGATTGGCGAGAATTTCTGAGTATTGAGTTGTTAAAAGAGAAAAGAGAGATAAATGTTGAGATTTAATAAGGCAGGAGGGGCAGATCAAATTGGGATATTATTATCATAAGGGTTGCAAAGCAACTAAATTGTCACTTGCCAGCTAAATGGTGGGTATTAATCTTATACGGAAACAAGACCTAGTTATGAAAACATGCCAATTGTTGGCGAGCTGCAGCTGCCATTGCATTATTAGTGATTAACGCCAATCACACTTACTGAAGTGAGAAAATGAATGTTTGTTTTTTGATTATATCGAGCAATATGGAAAGAAAGATTGTTTTTAAAATACGATTAATCCTATTGTATAAGCTCTATTGTATTAGACTGCAATTAGCCTTATTGCATTGTAATTTTAAGAAGGTGTTCCGTAAACACCACTCTATCTCACTTTAAAAAAAACTTTACAGTATACCCAACTTACTAACTTTTTCTAACAAATAAATAATAACGTCACTAATCATTGATTTTTAGTAAAATAACGATCATTTGGGGGATAAAAAGTAATGCAATGAGAATATGCTAAATTAATATTTAAAAAATATAATGAAAACTCAATATTGTGACAACTATTTAACAACTAAATGGATATTTTTGAATAAAAAAATGAAATGTGAACAATTTCAATGGATTTATTTTGTGCCAAAATTTGTATTTTCAACAATATTAAAAATATCAAAATTTAATATTTATTAAAAAAAAAAACTTGATTGAACAGTTGAAAGTCTCGTAATAAAAGTTTTTTTACTTTCCGGTTTCAAAAATTAAAGAGTACAATATATTTATTTCTTAATTTTTGGTGAAGGCTAGCTTTACTGTTTTAAAAGTATTAAAAATATTTAAATTCCATCTTAAAAAATAATGAAAAAAAGAAAAAACTCAATAGAACAGTAACAATGTCAGAACAATTATGATGAGTTAATTATCCCTCCCAATGGAAAATTGGAAGGGTCGCTGTGGCCGAAGCCGCCGCTGCTTTATTTTGTTAACTTAACGTTACATTTTTTTTTTCCTTTTTTTTTTTTTTACTGCGCAAAATACGATTTTGCGAAATTTAAAACTATGAAGGTCTTTAAAAAATGTACGCATAGTAGAGTGGTAAAGAAATTAATTAACATTCGATAAATAGTAAGAGAATTATTAACTGTTAAACTTGTAAAAAATACAGCGAATACCATTTTCTGTTGACACTCACAGAGAGTGTGAACAGAGAACAGAGAGTGATCGGTCACTCTCACTCTCTCTGAGAGAGTCTCAGAGAGTGGTCTCACTCTCTCAGAGTTTTTCAAAAAGTGTGAAAAACTCTGCTTAACAGTTACACTTATTTTAAATAATGAAGTTGTTTTCCTTAATAAAATATTATAATTAACTATTATAATAGTTAATATTCAGAACTTTTTTTAAATTTTGATATCTTTATTTCATGTCTTGTGTTTAACAAATTTAAATATGTATGAAATTCAAATTTTGAAATTGTTAATTGCATTTTGTATATTTGTAATATTATTTTTTGGAGATGAAAAATGTCAAATTTCATTCAACTTAACATTTCATTTATCTAAACATTTAAAATAGATAAATTTTTGAAACTTGATATTTTTTTAACATAAAAGATAAAATGTGTCTGAAATTCGAAATTTTTGACTTTTTTACTATATTAAAGTTTTTACAATGTATCTTTTTTTTTAATGAAAATTACTTTTTAATAAATTCAATAGAACGGTAATTATGTAAAAATTAATATTTTACAGACAAATGATATGCAAAAGATTTTTTGAAGCTGCATATCTTTATATTTCTTACATTAAAAAATAACTAAAAGAGTTATTATATGACAGCCAAATGTTATAATTAACTGCTTTATTGTAATTAACTTTTTTTATTCCTTAATTGTACTGGGATTATTTGAATCTACGATTTTTTGCTTATTTATTTATTATTATTATTGTTCAATATCTCAGAAATATAGCGCCAACTTGGCATCTTTGTCTTAGCATCCTCGCCACCGTTTCTTGTAACCCCAATCAGTTGAAAATTAGTTGTTGATCTTATAGCATGAGCGTNTAGAAATCAGGTTCGCAGAAAATGCTGTTTACTAGTTAAATTTAGTAGGAATAACACGATCTGTGCCGTAGGCTATAGTATACCCAATTAACTGCTTTATTGTAATTAACTTTTTTTATTCTTTAATTGCACTGGGATTACTTAAATCTATCATTTTTTACTTATTTATTTATTATTATTATTAAAAAAAAATACTTTCCGATAAATTTGGTAGAATGGGGGATTACTCAGAATAATATTTTACACATAATTGATTTTCAAAAGAATTTTTCGAGCCTGGACATGACCATGACTTTCAGATTAAAAAAGACTGAAACAAAAATGACAATTTTAAGTGGATAGTCAAATGTTATAATTTCTTTGTGATTGCTTCTTATATTTTAATTGATATAAGATTATATAAATTTACTTTTAGTTTCTGGAGGAAAAAAAAAACTTTCTAGCAAATTCAATAAGACGCTAACTATGTATCAAATAACATTTAACAAATAGTTTATTCTAAAAAGAATTTTTCAGCGTAGATATCAGCACGTCTTTGGGATTAAAAAAGAACTAAAACAAGACCAAATGTTTCAACTGGACAGTCAAATGTTATAATTGCCTTGTCACTGTTTTGAAGAATCCAACAACTCGTGGCGGCAGCTCTAAAACGAGATGCATGCAAATAGTGATGAAGGAAAAGGGAGGGAAGAAACAGGCCGCCAAGAAGTCTTGAACTTGGCGGCAAAATGTGATTTAATTCTCGTGACAGTAATTAGCTTTAAAGTGAATGCGGCGCCTTTGTAATTCGGGTAATAACTTTGAATAGCCAGCAAAAATAGCCATTCAGAAAAGAACTAATCAATCTGTGCAATTAAAACAGTTCTCAAGCGGTGTTGCGGCTCAAAACAGGTTATTTTATTTTATCGTCTGCAATTCTCATTAATTTTTTTCTGAAATCTGAACCAAACGATTTTTAAAATTTTAACTTTGACTGCGAAAGCATAATTAAGGATAACTTAGAACTGAAGCTCGAATGGATCTTTTCTGCGTAATTTAAAGATATCTCGGCTAAATTCAGAAGCTGGCCAAACTCGTGTCTTCGGCCTTTGTTCGGCTGGTAATTTATAGCAGAAAATAATTAAAAAATATGGAAAAAAGAAGTCGTACGGACAGCGTGTCTCAGCACGATTCCTGAAATAGGAAATGACTTCCATGGTGGTCTAATGTTTTTGCTAATTTTTTATTTTCATAAAAAAATGATAAAGATTAAAAAGAAGAAAAAAAATCCCATTCTTCACTCTGATAAGTTACTTGAACAAACTATAATTATATCTTTAAAATGAAAAGATTGTGAAGTAAGAAAAATCAATATTAAAGAATGATTGATGATAAGATTATGGATTATATTTTTAGATTGATAAGTCATAAGAAAAGTTTAGCCTATTAATTTTAAAAACAGCGAATTATCTAAAAAGATTGAATAGATCCAAGTAAAGCTTTATTACTTATTACTAATAAGTAATTCAATTTATCAGTATTTTAACGTTTTTTTAAAGAACATTTTCAAAGCAGAGGAGCTTTTAAAGTTTAAACGCATAGTTTAGTGATATAACAGGGATCTTCTCGGAAAATCGATATATTTAGGGATCTTCTTGTTCACCCAAATAATAAAGTTTGAACTTATTTGTAATCTAATTTTAAACGTTGTCTATTCCATGGCCATTTCATTAACTGCCCATCATTTAAATTAATTACATCTAACATGAGATATAAAAGCAGCTTAGTCTATTAATATTTAAAACAACAAATTATCTAAAAAAATATTCAGGAAATTTCAATGTAGCACAACGCGAAAAGAACTCACCTTAAAATCTTTTAATCAAATGATGGGATTTTATCGTACTAGGACTCAATTTTAATGGTTCTATGATATATTTTTTATGCTACTTAATAAGTGCAGACAATATTTTAAATTAGGACATCAGACATAAAACAGAATTTTTCTGAATAATTTTTGGGAAAATTTGAATTTTTAACTAACTTGAATTTCTTTTTCTTCTTTTTTTAAAGCGTTTTATGGGAGATAACTGAAATTTGAAAAATAAGGTTCCAATGGTTTAGGTAAGGAAATGTTCGTAAGTTTGGATCCCTTAGTGTTAATTTTACTTTTTTTTAATTCGAAACTTGTAAAGCAAATAAAAAAGTAAAGCTTGCACACAATTATATATTTTTTTCTATCTAAAGAAAATTCAGAGAAAAAAATAATTTTTTATTACTTTTTCATTGCTGAATTTGCTACTGATCGAGAATCGAATTGTAAGGTGAGCACATTTTCACACCAATTTTAACTACGTAATTTTAAAGCACAAAATTCAAATTTTTAAGGTAATCTGACGAACAGTTCTTAAGAAATTGAAATTTAAAAGTACGACTTATCAGTGAGTGTAAATGCACAAATATGGTCAAAAAATAATAAAAAATAATAAGGTATACGTTTTTTATGCACACTAAAGAATTTAACAGCTTTTTAACGTTCTATGTCTTTTAAGTCAGTTTTTTGAGACCCTGAGAAGTTTTCGAAATTTTAAAACCTAGTTTAGGAACATAAAAAAGGTTTTCCTAGCAAACCAATAACTTCAGGGATCTTCTGTCACGGGGGTTCTCAGTTTCTTCTGTCTACTGAACTCTAAATGATCAAATTTCTTTTAGAGTAAATAAAAAAAAAGGAAGAAAAGAAAACACTACTAATTATTTTCAAAATATTTATTGTGAGCCGTGGTTGCTTACGGAATAGAGGGCTCACCTCCCTATGAGAGGAACCGGGTTTAAATCCCAGCGATGACTGGTCGATATGAATTTCGTACCCGGCTCGCAGTGTTGACGCAAAATATCCTCTGTGGTAGACGGTTAGAGTCCCCTTGACGTCAGAATAACCGTAGGAGGTTTCCTCTCCACGTGACGCAAATGAGGGTTAGATTCCTCAAAAAGTCCTTCACGAAGGTGAATTTCCCTCAAAACTGGATCCAGGAGTTCCCTTGTCTACTGGATTGGGGTCAAAATTACAAGGATACGGAATTGAACATTGGTAGTCATTAACCCGAAATTGGGTTGGAATGCTTAAATAAGTTCGCTTGTATGGTAAGGACATCTCTGGTAAAAATAGGATAATTCTGGTAATTAAGCCATAATATGCGGTATTTGAACCATTATTTAGCTAATTGTTTGTTTGTATGCTAACTGCTTAACGGAATGTCTGCTTTTCAAAATTATAGCTTTTATTACCACACATTTAGTAAAAAATACAAAAATGAAAAGTAAATTTAATCGAATAAATGGTTGTTTATGCCATGCTCTAAGGAATCATGAAAATATTATCAAATTTTATCACATTTACTACTAAACAGTATCTTAATAAAACCATATTTTCCCGTTAATTTTACCTAACTCTTCGGTGAAAATTGGCGTGCTTTTTGGTTTTCCAGAAACACTTGCGCTTAATCATATTCTAAAAGTTTTGACCAAACATTTTTTCCCAGTGTACAAATTAAATGGACTTTAGTTGTGATCAGCGTAATACATGATTATTTTCATCAGGCAATGTGCTGAATGTACTGCCGCAGTTAATGGTGGCTTTTCCGATATTTAAACAACATGTTTTTATTTATATTTATTTTTTTAATTTTATTTTTCTCCTCCAAACATTTCTAAAATAATATGCAGTGAATAAAAATATATTTATCCAGAAGAGTTAGAAATTTCAAGCAATTCATTAAAAGTTACGTTTATCACAATCTAATTTATTACATTCGTGAGATATATTTCTTTGCTCTAACATCCAATATCTGTATAAAATAATAATAAGATAACTATTTTTACGCTTATATTGGATAACTATCAACCAACGAGAAATAGAGAAAAACCTATCTTTACATACTCTTACTTTAACTTTTAAATATAAAACTAATATTAAGAAATATCGATAATCGATGTAATATTCAGAAATATTGATAATACACTACCCTATAATAATGGAAGGAGCATTTTCAGTTTTTTAAATTTTTTCAAATTTCTCAAGAAATAATTAAGGGATTATTTTGTAACTTTAGAGGTAATTATTCTCAAATTTTAAAACAAAAATTTTGTAATTAATTTTAATTTGTTCTAAAAATTTTGTTTACTTTTATTGAATATTTTTAAAGTTTCAAACAAAAAAACTGAAGACAAAAAAAAATTAGTTTTTTTATTAAAAATGTCTATATTTTCATAAGTATTTAAGCTAGGTTTATGAAATTTTAAGCGAATATTGCAAATGATAATAAAAGTAATCAACGAAAGTTACAAGAGTTATTTAAACTTTTCATTCGTATTTTATTGTCGGTCCCTGAAGCGACTGAAAGTTTCAAATTTTATTTCTAAGCATAAAAAATCGCATGAACTAATTATTTCTAAAGTTGCAAAATAATCTCTTGAGAAATTTAAAAAACTGACAAAAACTGCAAGTGTCTCTTCCACATTTGACAGTAGAGCATTATCAATATTTAAGATTGCTTATCAACATTATTATAGAGTTCAGTTTATTAAGTGACTTGAAAAATATTATATTTGTCACTTATTTTTTTCAATAAAAGAGCGGTTTTTAAAACATTATTTCGCAGCATTTATATAAAATAACAAAATTATTTTCAATAACATATCTTAACTGATTTTAGCCTCTTCACATGTTCATGTGTTATTCTTTTTAAAAAATGGTGCATGATATATATCCTCTCCCAGATCCTCTCCAGTGCCAGATCCCCTTCTTAGAGGGCGTGACGATTGAAATATATTTCTAGAACATATACAAGAAACATATTTCAAATGTTTCTTGCTGTAGAAAAAATGTGAAAAAAATGGTAAAATTGCTGCTGTTTTAGTTGCTTTTAGGTGCTGTCTTAAGTACGTTACACTGTGTTTTACAGCACATAAACTATTAAATTTAGATGCTGAAAATTACGAAAGTGTGTAGAAAGATGTATCATNTGTTTTTTTAACGTTAACTTTAACTTTGCTCGGTAGTTATTGCAGTTTTAAGTGTTTTTTCGTGAATTCCCCTTCTTTTTTTGGCTTTAAGTAGTTAATTATTAAATAGTACTATTCATCAATTGATGTAAAAAGAAAAATTTATTTGTCTCTCTCGATATCCCAAAAGAAAAAAGAAGAAATTAATAAATAAAATAAAACAAAAAGCGACAGAGAGAGCAATTAGGTGTTGCTAGTTATAAATCTTAACTCTTATGTCGAAATTCTGAATCTCTGATGTCGAAATTTAACTATATATATCAGTAATGGTTTAGTAAAATTTGAGTCTTTTAAATAACTCAAAGGAGAGATTTAATCATTTCCAATTTGAACTGTTATATGACAAAAAGTGATCGTTGCGTATTTTTAAGAAGTAAAATTACTTTTCATTTATTACTTCTTATTGTACCACGTATTCTGTATTTTTAACTTTAATTTTCTTTCGTTGTACGTAGTAGATTATTTATAAATACAGGAAATCATTCATTTCAACACGTTAAACATTCTAAGAAAATGTTCTTAGAAAAATCCATTATAATTATACATTTTATTAATTAGAGAATTTTTTAGGGAAAAACATATGTTCAAAGAGAAAAATGCTGAATGAGATGCAAACGAGACGGTTGGTAGGCGGAGCTAACAGAGGATAAAATTTCTTAGTTTAAATTTTAAAAGAAAAATTGCCACCTGGTTGACATTTCCTTTTATAAATGATCATTTTTTAAATTTTCAAAAGAATATCTTATATAAAATGCAAAAGATGGTTCACTGATTATTCTAATCATATCGAATCAAATTTAGAGGACGTTCCCTATATTTAAATTCTTTTGGAGCACCCCACTGCTTTCATAGAATAATATTAACTTCTTAATTTTTTTCTAAGAAACGATAAAAGTCTAATGCTCCCATCTTCGTTTGGCTCTTTTGAATCCTTCGATTCTTAAATAGCTTTTAATCTAAGAAATCTTTTTCTCTGTTACAGAGAATAATACAACTAACAAGTTACCCTCATTTGGCAACACTATACGAAGTTGTGAGAATTTTCTTTCATAAAAAATGCCAACTACTTCCTAAAACTCCGCTTCAATGCACCAAGAAAAATGATGAGAAGTTTGGCGAGTTTTAGCACCCCGAGCACCTCTTATCACTTATCAATGAGAATCATCAGCATCTGATGGCGCGAAGTGTCACAATAAAAAATGAACTACGAAATTTGGCATTCATTGCGCCAACGGTCGACAGGAAATAAGAGCTTACAGCATCTTGTTGCAGATCTTCAAGCGAAATGATCCCCCTCATTGAAATTAAAGATTATTAATGATTTCCTGTGGAATTTTCAATATTCGGTAGTGTTATTGGTCGAAGATAAACGTCTTTTAAGTTCAGGTATCTTTAGCACAAGAGTAATTTTCCTATTAAACCGTATTGTATTCAGTCTGATTATCTAAACCGTTTAGAAAAAGGGGGGTAGTCTTGAGATTATATGAATGAATGCAGTGAACTGCGTCAAAACGATTGCTGATTGTCAAATAACGAGCCTCATAAAAAATGAAAATCAGTTCAGCTATATTTTTTGTGTAAAACCTGAGTAATGTAAGCCAGATTAAACGATTTTAAACTTTTTGACATATTAGCTGAAATATTGTATGCTATGTATAACAATTCCTTCAGACATCTCCTTGAAAATCAAAATTGAGTAAATTTTAAGTTAAATAAGTTATTTCCGTTTCTCATGTGAGACATCAGTGAAATTTTTAGTATGTATGTACAGTATGAAAGTAAAAAATGGAAGACCCTGAATAACTTTTGATCTATTGATGAAATTTTCATGCAGTAGGATTTAATTTTCAATGGTTTAAAGGGGGGATCTCAAATATGCTGATCAATTAGCACTGTCGATATTTCGTGTGACGAAATCAGACACAGAGACGCATTTTCTCTGATTAAAATTACCTTTCAACGAATTCCTTATATCAAAATATAGGAGCTAGCCTTAATCTGGGAAATATGGTACCAATAGTTCGATCAAGAGAGCTATCCAAAGTTTGTATGTAAATTTTACGTTTCGCGTATTTTGCCATATCTCAAGAATTTCTTCAACGAAGAAAAACTTTTTTGCATTCAGTTATAATATTCGTCAATTCAAAGATAATTTCAAGCAAAAAATGATTTTTCATAATGAATAATTTTTTATTATTATTTTATTTAGTAACAGTAAAAAAAAAAATTTAACTGCCAATTTTTTAAACCCCATTTTAAAGAGTGTAATTGTATAAGACAAAATGCAAAATTTGAACAGAATTGGTCGAAAAGTTCCTGAGAAAGATAATTTTTAAAAAGTTATTTATTTAAAATACGATTTTTTAGAAACTATTCTACCGATTTCGTTAAGTTTTATATTTTGTCTCGTAAAATAGCACTTTACAACATTTCATTTCAAATTTAAGTGTGTATACGTTTATTCGTAAAAAAAGAAATATTTTGATTATGGTATTTTCTTAATATGACATTTCAATAGCAATAAATTCATTAAAAAAAACTTTTTTCGGAAAAAATATTAAAAAAAACTTATATGTAAATCTAAATATTCTTTAATCGAAAAACAAACAAAAATACATCAGAGAATAGTTAATTTCTAACAAACTTATTTAGATTAGTATTGGCCAATAAAATAATAAAAAATAAAATAATATTAAAATAGTATTGACCAATAAATTGGTCAACGTTTATTCAAATGCATTTATTATTTTCAAATAAATTATATTTGTCACTTCTAAAATCCATTTAAATCAGTCCTTTACAATTTTTAATCTTAACTTTCAATCTTAATGGTTCAGCGGGGTGACGTCAAATTTGCTAATTAATTAAAGCAGACGTTATTCAGAGCTACGGAATCAGACACAAAATGTACTTCCTCTGAATAAACACACCTTTTTTTCAATGAAACCAGAATTCGGTGTTCTAGAAATCTAGGGGTCGACGCAATCTGGGAAATACGGCCCCGGCAATACAGTTAGGAGAACGATTCACACTTTGGATCCATTTAATGTTAATTTTATTTTTTGCGTTTTTCTCCATGCCTCGAGAAAGTTCTAAGTGAATAGAAATTTTTTTGCTCACAATTATAAAATTCGATTATCCAGAAAAAATTCTATGCAAAGTATAACTTTTAGTAAATATATATTATGCTTCATTATTTTATTTAATAATATTTGAAAAAATTTAGAATTGTAAGGCATGCAATTTTTAACAACATTTTAAACAATTAAAAGGCAAAATACAAAATTTGAGAGCAATCTGTCGAATAGTTACTAAGAAATCGAACTTTACAAATACGAGTTTTTCAAAATTCAATTTTCCTAGAAACAATTCGACCAAATTTGCTCAAGTTTTGGATTTTTCTATTTAAAATAACATCTTTTAAAACGATGTTGAAAATTGTATACCTTGCGTACAAAATTATTTCGACTATTTTTAAATAAAGTAATAAATATATTAAATTTTTACTAAAAGTTACATTTTGCATGGAATTATCCATGGATAAAGAAATTTTATAATTGTGTGAAAAAATATGTAAATTCGTTTTAAAATTTGAATAATACACAAAAGTGAAATTAGCAAGTAAAATTAACAAAGTGGTTCAAATTTACAAATGCTCTCCCGGCCGAGCCATTGGGGCAATATTTCCTGATTGTGGTTACCTATTATATTTCGCTGATCAGAAATCCCAATCTGTCGAAAAAAGGGTAGGTTTTTTTTAGAGAAAACAAGTTTTTGCGTCTAATTTCGTGACTTAAAATAATTGTCTGCACTAACTGATAAGCATATTTGAGGTCGCCCCCTCGAACCCTTAAAACTGAGTCCTCGAATGTAACGATCCGATCATTAGATCAAAAGTTATTTAGGGTGGTTCGTTTTTTACTTTGCGTAGTTCAATCTTAACCTTAACGGAAAGTGGCTATAAATAAGAAATTTTACCATGACTTTTTTTTATAATTTTTAGAAAATAAAGGGTCAAAAAATGAATGGTTTCATAATATGCCCTGAATACAGTACCGAATCCGCCATGTTCCACTGAATATTTTAATTATTGCCAATATAATAGTTATTAACTCCTCCGTTAAATACCAAAAATTACTTTTAAAATTAAAGACATTTATAAAATTTTCCCCTTCGTACTTATTTTAGAGTTTTATTTTTAATTTTTATATTCTAAAAAATAAACAAAAGAAATTTTTAAAAAAAGAAAAAGAAACCACGTGACCTTTCAAAAATTTCTTTCACGCTATGCCTATGCTTTCAAATACAGAAAGCGAAAATGATCATTATCGCATATTTTACTTTTTTTACTTGTGAAAGGATAAAAATAATTCGATGTATACGGAGAAGATGTATTGACAGTTTGCCAAAATTGGTTTGCAAAATTTTGATCTATCTATTAAGATGCACCGAGACATTTTAATCCACTATATTATATATATAGATATATCTTTCGTGTACACATGGAACTATGATATAGTATTTTCTGTATTAGCCGAAACCGGTTTATCGGAAGATGGCGAAAAAAGTGGGCGAGATTGCGGGAAGAACGTATTTTTCTCAATCCTTTCTATTTTCTCAATCCTTTCTATGAAACAGACGTCAATAAATTCATTCTTCACAAACCATTGGAGTAGACTACATTTTTACTTTTATTTATTTATTTACTTTTGTATTGTATCACAAAAAAAAAGGTAAAGCTTAACATAATATTTAAATGCACAGTGTGCGAAAAAAATAAAAAATAAATGGACAACTCTTATTAACTTTTGATTTTGATAGAAATTTAAAAATTCGAGTTTTTCGATATCCGATTTCTAAGGAACTATTCGACAGATTTTGCTCAAATTTTGTATTTTGCCATTTAAAATTGCATTCTTTAAAATTATGTAAAAACTTGCATAGCTTATAATCCAAATTTTTTTCAACTATTATTAAAGGAAATAATAAAAAAGAAAATAATATTTACAATAACTAATATTTTTTATGGAATTATCTTTGAATTAACGAATTTAAGAGTAGGGTGTTCAGAAATTTTGAAAACTCGCTTAAAACGTTCTCAAAATATGCTGAAACGCGCAAAAAGTAAAATTAACATTAAGTTTTGCAATATATCGACCACTCTCCCGCCGAACAATTTGTATCATAATTCTTATATTTTGCATGGGATTATCATCGGATAAACAAATTTTATAATTGCGTGTTCGTTTCGCTTTATCAATTCACTTTAAAATTTGAATAATATGCAAAAAGTAAAATTAACATTAAGGGATTCAATATATCGACCACTCTCCTGCCGAACTATTGGAACAATATTTCCCAGATTCCGGCTTCCCCCTATATTTCGGTGATCAGAAATATTAATCTGTCGAAATAAAGGTATGTTTGTTCAGAGAAAGCACATTTTCGTGCCTGGTTTTGTATCTTAAAATATCGTCTACACTAATTATTTAGCATATTGTAGGCCACCCCTTCAAACCATGAAGATTGAGTCCTAAAAGGTGAAGATCAGATCATTAGATCAAAAGTTATTCAGGATGGTCCGTTTTTTTTTGGAGGGGGGGAGCAAGGTACATTTGCTTTCTACCATTTGTATTAATTAATCTAACAATACCATAATGTGAAATAATAGGACATTCTACATAAACTTCTAAAAATTTTCATCGAAATTTCGGGATGTTCAATTTTTGAGATATTTACTTATACTGAACGAGATATTTTCAAACCATATTAGTTGATCGAGAGTTAACTGCAATATTTTTCATGATCTTTGTTTTATTGTCCTTTTAAACCTATATCTTCGTATCACGCATCATATAACAAAAACCGTTTCTGACAAGACAGTTATCGTTTCAGGGAAGAACTTAGAACATTTCATTCGATTGCGTTCCTAAAATCTAAATCACAATGACAGAGTTAAGTACAAAACATGAAGATGGGCGACAACTCTCCTTACAGCCTCAACCTAATCCAAACTCAATTATCCGGTAAACGATTTGCTCGCATTGGCAAAGGGTATATGTGTTTTCATCCGACAGGGGGCTCTTACATCGGTGGGATTTGTCGCAGACGATATATGCTCGAGTGACCTGTCACCTCTCCGAGCTACTGTATAAGAGATTTTCCCTCTCATTGATCCCTCTCTCTTATTCGCTCGCTCCTGAGCATCATTTTCTTCATCCCTCTGCTCTTCGGCATCACTCCTGATAGAAATGGAGTGTGATGGATAGATTTAAAAGATTCGGATGTGGGATTGAGGCTGCTAATTATGCATCAATTAAGTTTGAATTTTTTGATTTATAACAACAAATATTTTTTAACTTCTATTTCGAATTGCCATACAGAGATAAAAAATAAATGCCAAAACTACCAGTATATGGGAAAATTTACCATGTTCATGGCTCTATGGGAACACCATTAAGGTTGGTAATTGTTGCCAAAGCTATTTAGTAATGATTTTGGTAAAATCTGCAATTGAATAGAATATGTGATATGTTATAAAATTTGGTAAATGTGGTAAAATTTGGTAATTTTTATTATGATACCTTAAAGCTTCGCATGAATACCACTTATTCGATTAAATTTACTTTTCAGTTTTGTATTTTTACTAAATGTGAGGTAATGAGAATTAAAATTTTGAAAACCAGAATTTCCGGCAAACCGTTACCACTTGATGGAAAAATTACCAAATGAATGGTCTAATTACAATACATTTAGGCTTTTATTACCAGAAATAAATTTTTTTTCTTACCAGAAATATCATTCCGGTAATTTTACCTGAGTTTGTTTCTCCGTGCGTGTAAGGCGTTTTTTCGAAAACTCCGTCATCGTATAAAGTTGCGCTTTTCAGCTAATATTACGCTATTTTAATAACTATTGTGAGTTTGCAAAAGTTAGACAATAGTAAGATTAAGCTTAATCAATCTCTAGCCAAGTGATAATTGTAAGGTAACTCAAAATATCACAATGACAAAAAACCAAAGTTTTGTGAGAATTAAAAAAAAAAAAATTTGCGTTTGTGTTTGAATCTTTTAACCCTTTGACACAAATTAAAAACCGATGCCCCTCTTATGCACATTTTTTCTGATGCTCTATTTACAGGCAAATAGATATTTTACTATTTTTTAATCATAAAAAAGTTACTAAAAATCGGTCAGATTATCGGAATTATATTTGTTCTAAACTATAACTCATCATTTTCTTCATATACAATTCATATCTGCTTTTCCGTAAATATAAGAGCATATTCATGTTGTATACTCTTAAAGAATATTTCAGGAACAGTGAGAAATATTTGTTAAGATTTAATTAGTTAAATTCTGTTCAGGAGGAAATTTTAACATACAAATTTTATGCAATGAAAACCGATTATCTGTGAGAAATGCTATTAGTGTACTGTTTTATTTGGTGGGTATTTTTGTTGACCTCTTTATTTTATTCTTAGATATCAAACTTTTTGAAAGTTAAATTTTAGTTTTCTTCCCTTTTACACTTTGTAATTTCTTTATCTCCCGATTTCACTCAATTCTCTGCTCCAGTGATGATCCCTCATCTTTTATCCCTCCACCCCCTCTCCACCCAACTCCCACCTCAACCTCCTAGGGTCTCAATAAAACAGACAATTAAACACCACATCAAAAGGGGCGCGACCGACTGAAACGAAAATCTTTTGACCCGAAATTCAAACGAAGGATTTTAGAGGGATCCCTATTTTTTTCCCCCCTGTTTCTTTTTCTTCATTTCACTTCACCAATCCCCTTTTCCGACGCCTTTTATTTTTATTGTTTTCCTCGCTCAACGTTATCACCATTTTTTTTTAGCTCTCCTTTTTCCAAATCTCTTCATCTTCATCCTCTACCTCCCACACCATGGAAGGAAGAGAAAAAAAAGAACTTTATAAAGAGTGTTCGAGAATTTTTTGGTTCGCTAGTTTTCTGCCGCCGGGTCGAGTACATTAACTTTGATTACTGTACTTTGTTACTGGTAGTCGAAAGAAGATAATAAAAAGGATTGCGCCACTGATCATTTGGGATACTCTCCGCCACTGTTCTTTTTAGATATATCTATATCTTCTCCTCTTTCTCAATTGTTCTTTATTTTTTCTCCACCTCTTACCATCCTCCACCCCCACCTCTTGGGAGATAATTCCGTTTGGAGTGAAAGGAACACCCCATAGAACGTTACTGCCTTTCTTCAATAATGGGGCAAATATGCAAACGACGAACACTAAAGAAATTGTTCTTAGAACTTTTTTGTTTTGTTTTTTTAAGGGTTCGATGGGGAAATATAAAAAGAGGGCTTAAATAGTAAATTTCGCTCACGTCTTTCGATTGGGTTTTAAATTTTCTTATTGCCGGAGAATTTATTTGAAAAGAATCTTTGGAATTTGAATAACACCGCCCTACACACAGTTGAACCATGCTTACTTATCTTTAAGTAAAGGGATAATCGAAAAAATGTTAGGAGGAAAAAAAGATAATTGCTTTAAGTATATTTTGAAAAATAAATTCTTAAAATGATGAGATCAAATGAAATATCAAAAAAATAAAATACTCTTTTAATTTTTGTTTTCATTTTTTATTATAATTAGTATGATTTTCTATTAACTTAACTGTCAGAAAATTAAAAAATTACAAATCAATACTAAATTATCAAGAAATTCTCAACGATTTAAATTATTCTCACTGACAAATGCTAGATTAGGCCACAAGGCTATTATTCGGACTGAATTGTAAATAACAAAATAATAAATCTTCAGCTATGTATGCTTACCTTCTCTCCGACCTCTTCTTCTACTTTTAAATCTTCTTCTTCCTCTACCATCTCTTCTAATTCTACTACTTCTTCTTCTGCACCTTCTTCTCCTTTTGCATCTTCTTCTTCTTCTACAAACTTCTTCTTCTACTACTACTCTGCTCCTTCTCTGCATCTTCTTCCTCTTCTCCTTCTACTTCGTTTTCCTCGTCCGGATGTCCTCCATCTTCTTCTTCTGCATCTTCTTTTTCTTCTTCTGCTTCTTCTTTTCATTTTTTACTTTTTATCTGTTAGAAGCATTTAAACTTGTTTATTTTGAATAATTTTACTTCGTTTCAGTCACTCATATTTAGCCCTGATGAAAAACGTAATTGGATGTTTGAAGCACCCACATGTGTTTTTTTTATCAGGACTAATCCAACTGCTAGCTGTAACTAAAGTATTAATGCGTTAATTGCGTACTAAAATGGACTAGTCAAGATGCAAGATAGTTTTGTTATTCATTTACATTTATTCAGATATTTAGATGAAAGAGTCACTGTAATAGTATCATCATAGTCATAGCATCATAAATCTTACGGATATATATNATATATATATATATATAAGCTGATATTACAAAAATCATAAGTAAAGTCATGAGCATTTTCCCAATCGATCATCTTTTTAACTAATTGTTTTTGCAATCATTACCGCATGAGCAGAGATGGTTCAAGGAATTGAACGTTTGTCTCCTTTTGATGCTTCTCAGATTCGAATCCTGGTCAATTTATATACTGCTGCTCAATACTCCGTTTCCTGATAAATATCCTGAGTGGGAAGTGGATCATGGGGTCTCCTTATCGTCGTGGTTTTCATTTAAGTCTTTCTCAAATGTGAGCTAGTTTCACTCAAAAAGTCTTCCACCTAGTCAAGTTCATGTAAATGCTTGACTGAAAAGTTATTTTATTTCTTGGGTTGGGCTCAAAATTAAAAGGCTACGTAGTTTAAGATAGTACATCGCCAGTAATGAAATAAAATAAAATCATTACCGTATGAACTAGAATATATAAAACTCTAGTTCACTTCCAGAAATGAAATAAAATAATATAATTATCACATGAAGTAGAATATATATTCCTCTTGTTCCTCAATAGAAATGAAATAAAATAATATCATGACCGCATGAACTAGAATATATAATCCTCCTGTTCATCGCCAGAAATGAAATTCAATAAAATCATTACTACATGAAGTAGAAAATATATTCCTCCACAACTGAAGCCTGTAAATTCATGCTTTATTTCTACAAAGCATTTTAAGCACAATTGGAATCTCCCAAGACTGATCTTTAAAAACTTAGTTGTCATACAAAACAATGCTTTTTAAGCGAATGTTAGCCTCTTTTTAAAGCCGTTGCTAGTTCATAAACGTTGATCCTGACAGTTAGGCTCGGTGGTTTCCATACTTAGCTCTGCAAGTATAAAAATGATTCAAATTCAGAAAATAAAGAAAAAACGCGATTCTGTGAAAGTGAAAAGTGCTCGTGATGTAATTTATTAGCAATGAAAAGTTATATTCCAGCTCCAACACTGCATTATTATTCCTAAAAATATGCAAAAATTGTGAATTATTCATAAATATGATTAATTTTTCATCTATGTGGGAAATTCTCGCAAAACGTCAATTTTTTTAATAAAAACTTTAATAATTTTTTAATCACTTTTTTCCTTTTAAAGATTCAGACAATTCCTTTCAGCAAGATGGTACACATAATTTAAAATAAAAACGTGTGTGTTTCATATGGCTTTATTGGGAATTCAATCCGGAAAATTTGACAGCTCACTGCATCACAAAGGAGCAGAAAAATAACAAAGAAACAGTTCAACAATTTAGATAAAGTGAACAAAAAAGAACAATAAACATTTCAACAATATTAAATTTTAAACATTAACATGAAAAAGGTAAAGTTAGTGACAATTCATGAGAGTTCATAAGTTACAGAGTTCATAGTTAAAGTAAAAGCATAATTTCGAGAATAATGCCCCCAAACTGTGGCTCTTTTATTTTCTTTAGCGAAAAAATTATTCGATGAACAAACCAATAAGAGTTTCTACAAAAAGAACAATAATGATATCCCCCTTAAACTCAAATTTTCATATCACAACATAAAACCAATCGTTGCTCAACCAAAGTGAAATCGTTGCCTGTTGTTTCAAGAGTTATCTAAAACTGAAGAAAACGACATAAAATGAAATCTAAAGTGTTCCGGTTTCACACTTCCCAAATACTCGGGGAACATTGGCTCCAATAACGGGGTGGGGGGAAAGAAATTGCACCATCTGGCAAGAATTTACTCTAGGGGACCTTTTTCCATCACACCCCGTCCACCCCTAGGGACCCAGCTGGCAAGTGGCATGCGGGTGTGGAGAAAGAGTGGGTCATTCCAAATTCGAACATCTCGATCCCCGAGTGTGCCCACAGATTAGAACAAAATGTTACTATTTGTTCAGCACGCGTCAGGCCGTGTGTTCAACTACCCACTAATCCCGTCGTTAAAACGAAAGTTTCTTTAAAGTGGGAGTTATGTTTGTTCTTCCTATTGAAAAGTGTGACAGTGTTTGTGGGGGCATGAAGAGATTAATCACAGCGGGGAATAAGATTTAAATGTTAGTGTTCATTATTTTTTTATTTATTTCATTTTATGGTTATAGTTTCTGCAATTCAATTCAAAATTCCATTTGATTTACTACCATCAGACAATGGACCAGCATCCAAGGTTTCGTAGCCAAAATTAGTATTTCGATAAAATTTGTTTCAAAATTTGGGGGGTTTTATTTAGGGGTTTTTACGTGCAGGTAAATTGAATTCATAGTTGAAATTTTGAAATACACTAAAAAAGAAATGAATTCAGCCCCCAAAAAGAAAAATGCCGGTTAAAATATGGCGAGCAGAAATAAAAAAAAAATAATACAGTATGTTTAAATAATTAAATATAGCAATGAAAATATAATAATTTTCGTAATTTTATATTAAAAATGAAAAGCAAATTATATTTCCAAAGTAATACTATTTTAGAATAACGCGAATTAATTACAAAATAAAGCGAAAACATGAAGGAAAAAAAACATAATTTTTGTTTTTCGGTACATTTAGTCCACCTTTGCAATACGGGCAAAATGGGGCAGTTTTTTTCGAAAGAAGAAGCATCAAAGAAGACAACAAAAAAAAGTTTAGCTAATTACCTCGTGGAACTTTTTGGAACTAAGCTTCGAAAGTCATTCAAACACTGTAAAATGTCAAATGATAAGATATAAACTGTAAGTTTGTCAAGAGTATTAACTAATCCAACAAATTGAAAAATTGTACTATAATTTCATACTAATTACTCTGATAAAAATGTAACAGTAAGGTAAAATTCCTATATATATTTCTGAAATAAAAATTTAAAAGTTACATTTAAAAAAAAAATTAACATATTTTTCATTACATTGTACTTTCGTCGGTCCAAAAGGTAAATTATAATGTTTGTGATGATTATGAATACTTAATTTGGGCTATATTAAAACTGCCTATACACATTTTAGTTGAAAATTTAATTTTTGACTTTTGGCCGAGGATCATGGTCTTCTGGCCCACAGTGCATCAGTTAAATTATATTTCCATGTTTTGTAGAGCTGATTACTACTAACAATTACAAAATAAGTAAATTAATTAATTAAATTTATGTTAAAGTGGTATTTCTCAATTTAAATAAAGTGTATGTATATTTATTTTTATGTATTTAATTTGACTTTTCAAAGTGCTAAGAAACTGCCTCCTTCAAGATAGGTTTTTGAATCCTTGACAAGAAACAGAGTTAAAATTAATAATGTATAATAGAGTTCACAAATTGATATTTAAGTGATTAAAAACAAAAATTCAAGTGAGTAAAAATGGTTTTTAAAAAACCTCAAAATCAGTTATGATTGTTTGAGGAAACTTATACGAACCACCTCCTCAGAGGTGCTTCCTGAGAGATGCTGTCATGATTTCTGTCCTGTTTTCCACGCTATAAAAAAACCTGTTTTCCACGCCTGTTTTCCACGCTATGTCATTGAATCTCTTTACCATTTCTATTTCATTCGTTCGTTTAAATATTATTTTGCATTTGTTTTATTCATTTGTTTCTAACTTTTTCTTCTCCATCTGTAGTTCTACAGGCTAAGGCTGTCTGGTAATTACCCCCGCAACCCGCTGCTACAGTTTTCCAACGTTTAACTCCAAGTTCATGTAATGTTTCATCAACTGTATTAAGGAATCTGGTATTTGGTTTACCTCTTTTCCACATTATTTAGAATTCAAAGTTACAACATATCCTCAATTTTCACTTTTTCCTAACTCGACTTTCAGAACATTAAGTCTAAAATTTTTTTTTCATTATTTACGGAGATTACTAAAATTTAGTTTTAATTTGAACTTACGAAAATTAAAATATTTGGATAATAACTACATTTACCCATTTAATAAAATGTAAAATGCAGCCTACATCATATCAAATTAATTTTGAGAGAGCTTGAAAAACAAATTCACATTATTCAGAAATCAAATTTACATCATATCCTCAGTTTCCGCCCTTTCCTAAATCAATTTTCAGAATTTTAAGCCTAAAATTTTTTACACTTTGTAAGGAAATAACATAGATTGACTTTTAATTCGAACCTACGGAAGCTAAGATATTAAGATGATAGTTTGCATTTAACCATTTGACAATTGTAAACTGCAGTCTATATCATATGAAATCATTTTTAAAAGAGTTTAAAAAACATATCCACGTTATTCAGAAATCAAATTTACCACATATCCTCAGTTTCCGCTTTTTCCTAAATCGACTTTCAGGACTTTAAGCCTAACATTTTTTACACTTCACACGGCGTTTGCTAAGAGCAGCAGATTTTATTTTTACGTCGCTCTTTTACGCCCATCCCTGCTTTTGGACACTTCAGACATCCATTTTTAGAACTTTTTTTTCCCCCCACCAAACAAGCTAAAACTAACAAAAGCAACCATTCGAATGTTTTTTGTTCTTACCATTTCCTACCGTAAATCCCTGTAACAAGAAAGAAATAGTCGCAGCTTTGAAGAAAAAGGCGTTTTCGAAATTTGTCATGAAAGCGATCGCCACATATTACTAGCTCAACGCATCTCCAGAATTTTTTTTCCTTTTTCTCTATACATACCCCCTTGTGTCATCCCCCCTCTCAACAGAAAGCCCCCCGAACTCTATCTTTCGACCATTTACTGCACCCCCTCTCTAAGCTTACCTTCATCCCCTTTCCCCTTGTTTTCCGGAACGATATCCCTCGGAAATGGTTGTAACAGGACAAGTTACAGTCCTAATATGTCAATCGGAAATCCAGGGATAAATCCTTCTTTTCCCGTTTCTCCCCCTTCTGTTGGGGGATCAGTTTCGCAAGAGGAAGATACCCCAGCGAAAGATGCGCTGTTTAGGGTTGTATACTGATGCAGAGTCTCGCCAACGTCTTACGATTATTTCGCCAAATGCCAAAGTAATTCAGTTTTATCTCTTAAATAGGAATTTCTCGTATACGTCTTTTAAACTCTTATAATTATATTATCTGTGCATTTTTCTCCTCAAATTAATATCAGCTAGATATTTATATGCAGTTGTCAAATTGATACTTTTTCAGTATCACTTTTCCTGAATTTTTATTATTAGAATCTTTCTAAGCGCAGCAAGTAGCGTCATTTAAGCTTTAGTCTAAGATTTCTACACTAGGTACTTCATGAAAAGTAGCAAAATAGTTCAAATTTTTTTTTGAATTGAATTTTATATTTACTGCGATTAAAAATCAAAAGAATAAATTATTGAAAAAGAAATCGAAATAATGCTTTTTCATGTAAATTTCATTATGAACTTTTACACATCTATTTGATATTTTATTTAAGGGCAGAGGAAATCTGAAAAGAATTACGCATGCAATTCCGAGGGTTGGTGACCGATCGCGAGCAGAGAACATTACCTCTAATGAATTTTAAATAAAAAAAATTAGATTTTGAGTTATTTTAGTATTCGAAGTTTCCTTTAAATTTATTTATTTAATTACTTGTTTGCAACATTTGAAATAGTTTACTTGATATTTACCATGCAATTTAGTAACTTTGTTGAGCAATGACCTTTTGTAACCACATACTCTTTTTGCTGAAAATTCCTTTCTATGCCTTTCATACTACGCCTTTCTTGAAATGTCTTGATACGCCTTTCTTTAAGTTATCAATTTAGTTTAGTTTCAGTTTAATTAAGTAACTAAATAGGAAAGTTGAAGATTGAACAAATTGCAGTACATTTCTTCTTTTTGTCAGATTATCGGTGATTCGTCACACTGTAAGATAGACTAGAGAAATGAGATAGTGAAATGATTGGTACGAAAAAAAAAATTTTTTTTTTCCTTACACCTGCAACTATAAAGTTATATAATGAAATTTGTATTAACTGCATAATCGAACACCATTGGTTAATAAAGGTATAAAAAAACCATGATACGTCAATTAATTTATACTGAAAAGTAATTAATTGAATCCAATTTAAGGTAATCATTGAAAATTAGGTAAAACATTTAAGACTGTAAAAAAAAAATCACAAAATTGAAAAAAAGAGAAAAAAATTAAAACACATTTAAAAACATTTTCAAAAATTTCATTTTTAAAATCATACTTTTAAAAAATTATTGATTGTTTAATTTAAAAAAATTGTATTACATTGTGCAGCAGGAAAGTAAATCTTTTATTTTTATTTACTTTCTAGAGCATTTTTGATTGAGGAGTATATGCTGTTTCGAATACTGCAAGAATGTGGCACAAATCTAACGGTAATCTTCGAGTAATAATAGTATGGTTAAAACTACATAAACCTATTATTATTATTGCTATTATTTTTATTATTATTATTCTCATTGCTATTATTTATATTATTAAAATCGTTATTATTATTAATGATAATTAAATTTTCCTTAATTCTCATTTAAAATTTAAGAATTTGGACTTATTTTGATATGGCATCCAACTCAATTTAGTGTAAAAAGATAACTTTTTAATAAACAAATCTACAATTTTATTAAAAATTATATAATTCAATGAAATTTGAAAAAAATTAATTTTTTTACTAAAAGTACTTTTTGACAATTTCTTCACTATAAAGATGCAAGAACGACAGCTGTAAGGACAATGATTCTAAGTAACAAAATATTTTTTCAAAGATTCATTAAGCTTTTTAGATAATTATATTTTTATCGAAAACTAATAGCTGAAATTAAAATTAAATTTATAAATAACATTATTAACAAAACTCTTAAAGTTTTATTACTTTATTTTTTTAAGTGTAAAAATAGTGTGACTTATTGATACAAAAAACACAATCTCTTATTTTTAAATAAGTCTGGAAATTTTAAATTCTTTATTCTTTAAAATATTGTGAAATTTATTCTATCAAAAATCCTTTTGAAATGGTTAATTCTCTATTTATTTAATTATACGAAACGTGAACCTTTTGTAACTTACGAAAAGATACATTTGATAGAAAATTGTGGTTTAGTAAAACTGTTGCTTATATCTAATGCAATGCTAATAATAATTTTAAAAGATGTTGAATATTGTAAAAAGAAAATTTTCAATGATAATTAAAATTAACAAAAGAGATAAATGAAAATTTTTAACTTCTTTTTTTCCTTATATATACCTATTATTAGTTGTAATAATTTTCTTTGCTATCTTATAATTATGTCAGTATAGATTTATTTGCATTTAGTATTTTTATTTTTATTTATTTGTTTGTTGCATGAAATTTTATTATCTGTGTCCGAGTAAAAAATTGTTGTAAATATGTTAAGCCGTTTATATTACCTTCGAATAGAATTTAAAAAAAAACGTGATTCTTAATAATTATGTTGCTTAACGATACCATTCAAACGGCCTTGTCTAATTACTAAGCATCTCTAGATGGATACAATTTTATAAAGCACACTAATTTGAGGATATATTGTGTGAGCTAATGACTAGATTATATCCTTTTGCTATTCTGTTTTCTGGGATTTTATTTTATAAAATATTAGTAAATTATAAAAAGCAGTATTAGTAAATTATTAAAAGTTATTTTCGGTAGTTTGTATTCTTCTCCATTAAACAATGTTTTTTCTTTTTATTTCTCTTTTTTATTTCTTTGTATCTATAAATACTGCCTAAAGTTTTAAAAACAGTCGTGGTCGAATGCTTAAACAGGATTAAAAAGATAGGTGATACCATGCTTTTATTCACAAAATATTCTGAAGAGATCCTAAAAATTTCTTTTTTCAAGCCAAATGGATAAAAAAACTGCCAATTGTGGCAACCCTCCTCTTGAGCATCCTCTCGATTGAAGGGATGATGCGGAGGAGGATGCGAGAGCGGAAGGTTGTGGCAAGCGACACATGTACCAATGGTGTTTCTATTTGATTATTCCCCCAGCCCTGCCTACGGTTACGAGTATTGAGGGGTGGGATAAGAGTTAAGAATAGGACAAGAGAACTATCTCTCTCTCGCAAATTGCGCCTCTCCTGCATTTCTAAGCGATGAATGTTTGGCTTTCTCTTCTGCACATTCCTGACGAGAGGATTTCAAATGACGGAAAAATATGTCGAAGTAAAAGATTATTCTGAATGTTTGTGAGGTATTATGAAATAAAGCCAGTTAGTCAAAAGACTTACGAAAAGTTACCCATAAAAGTATTTATATCTTTTCATCGAAGTTTTAGCAAAATTAAGTTGAATGCATTTAATGACATAAAGAATGAAGAAAGTATAGTTAGTTACAGTCATGCTATTAAAGAATTTCATTCCTCTCTCTCTCTCTCCCTCTCAGTTTTTAGCTGAATTAAGTTAGCTTGTACACGTTCATAAACTGTGAGACATTTAAACATAAAAACAGTCGCTTGTTGTTGAAAAGGCGTGAATATTGACTTCGTGAATAAAATCTTCAAACTGTTACTGACGACAGTGGGGTAATAGTTACTACTGGTGTTTTCGTAATTAGTAAGGTCCCAAGTTTGTCGCAAGAACGAAACACAAAATTTGAGAAGAATTCAATAACAATTTTAAAATTTCGAGGNCGTTTGAATATTTTTACAAACAATTACAAAATTCTTTTATCCAATGATATGTCCGTGTAAAAAAATAGTTTTCAATAATTATTTATTATTATCTGCCTTTGTTAACTATTTTTATTATTTAATTTAATAATAGTCAATAACTTCTTGAAATGCAAACTTTCATATGAGTTTGAATTATGCTATTTTAAATAACAAATTAGGAAATATGAGTGAAATCGATCGATTAGTTCTCGAATTGTCAAATTTTAAAAATACGACTTCTTAGAATTGAATAACTCAGAAACAATTCAACCAATTTCACACTATATGTGTATTTGTAAAAAATAATGCTATCTACCATACTAGTATAATAAAACAAATACGACTAGTATTAATAGGTTAAATTGAAACTTAGAAAACTAAGCTTAATGCAAACAACCATTACAAGGTCTAAGGGCAACTTCCTATTGTTTTCTTTAAAAATAAAAGTAAAATATCTGAATATGTTCCTCAATTTCATATTCAAAAAATTGCATTACAAAGATTTCCTGATTGATGGCGGTCATTTCAAAGAACTCCATGCATTTGACCACAAAAGCCTTCGATAGAACGAGTTCCTCATCAAGGATATCTTGTCATCGAACACTGAAAATACTGTGTCGAACAAAAATAATTATTTGGTCCAAATAAAAATAAAACGAGGTATTTGAAAATCAGATAGAATAATGATCGAAAGTTTAACATTGAACTTTGAAGGAGTTATCATCATTTATCTGTGGGAAATGAATCGTTATTGATTTGCAATTTAAACTAGACCGTTTATCCACCAAGGTTCAGAAAAACATAAATACATTTTCGAATAATCATATCGAGTTTAATTAATCAATGTTGAATTCCATCCTTTGAAAGCTCATTAGAATTCTCATTAGAATACTAGCTGCCTTTGGCTACCAGCTTGGTCGCCTTTCAAAATTATCTTGTACAACATGTAAACTTTAATGGTAACTAAGCATAATTTACCACAATTATTGTTTAATTATTTTTTTTTTATATATATAACCGTCGTTAAACAGCCGACCCAATTTTATGGGTTTACGACTACTGATGTTCAACTCCGTAGCCTTGTAATTTTGAACCCAATCCAGAAGACAAGGGAAATCCTGGATCGAGTATTGGGAGAAATTTACCATCGCGGAGGACTTTTTGATGGAACTTACACGCGTTTGCGCTGTATGGAGAGGAGGACCACGAGAGCCTCCCACGGTTAGCCTTACGGAAAGGGGACTCTAATTCATGATCCGGTTGCCACTGAGGATATTTCACGTCAGCATTGTGGTCAGTGCAAGCCAGATGCGGGATTCGTATCGACTGGGATTCGAACCCAGGCTCATTGGAAGGCGAACGCTCTATCCCCTGAGCTATCGCGGCTCATACGCTCCCGTATAGAAGTAATTTAAATCTACTGATCTGAAGTAATTGCACATGCGTGCTTGAGTACGCAAACGTCAATTCTGGTAAGGCACACATGAGCCTGTGTAAAATTATCAAACTTGCATGAATGAAAATTAAAGATTTTGTAAATATCAGTATGATTAAAACATTAAAGTTGTTGAATATCACCGTAACTTCGACTACAAAATCAAAACATGCATTTACAACGGACGCAGATATTAGGAAACTTCTTCCAGTTAAATAATATAATTTAAAAAAATTCTATAATTTTAAACAATAAAAATATATTAAGTTTGCTACGGGCCTGTTACCATTAGACAACCATAATTTTTAACAAAAACCTGTAACATTGTGTTTTATTAAATCTACCAATTGTTCTATCATCACACGATTCATTTTAGCATTTTGTAATAACGATTCCTTCATCTTCTTTTTGTGTTGCCATTCTTCTTGATCTATTTTAAACACGTCCATGTTGCTAATTCGAAGATAGGCTTAGCCTTGGCCAAAGACGCCAAGGGCTTAGCATTTAACAGTATGAGCAGTGTACTTGGGCTTTTTAAGATTCCGCCAGCATAACGTAAAGATAGTAAAGAAAACGGAGTATGCGCTATTGCTGCAAATCCAACATACGGAAACGTATACTGAATCTAATGTAAAATCTCTTTAATAAAATGAAATGATTATCTTAACTTTTTACTAGTAATTAAGCTTTATACCACAGTGGGGCGCTGAATCCATTTGGTAAAAAATTGTGTCATTTTGTTACGTTTTGAAAGATGCTCCAGCATCTTTCATGTTGACATTTTGACATTTGATATGGCATTTTGAAAGATACGCCAGCATTTGAATCGAAGCTCTTTATATATTTCTGGGTGTTTTTATGCAAATTATATTATTACGAATTAAAACTATTTGAATTTTAATATTAGAAAATGACACAATTTGTTGTGACTGTGTTAAAATATTCATCATCCGGATTTAAGGTCCAGAATGAGCATTGGCGATATTCTCTTAGTCGCCATATTTCTTATGTTTTCTTAATTATTTTTCCCTCTTGAATGTCATGCTGGATGAATGAGTGAATATTGACTTTTCCGGTTTTCTGCGAGTTACGTGACCAGATGTAGAATTGATTTTTCTTGGCTAGTTTTTTTTTAATAAGGGAGGGGGATGACATTTAGTTAACTTTTATTCTCTAGTTGGGGAGGGTTTGTGTGATGGAGTATATAACAAAAGCCGGTTAAGTCCACAAGATAAATTGCTGACAGTACCATTTCACGAACTCTACTTGGGCACAAAACACCTAGCGTTTTTATTCCACGCCGAGGACATGGCAATACACACAAATAGCGTGTGTTTTTAATTACTTGCGCCTTTTTCATTCTTCGCCAAGCCTCAGATTTCACGGAAAAAGAAAAAAAGGGGGACCACACGAGACCACCCATAAAGGCGGTCTCTTTTTACTACATGGAAAAATCACTCATTATTAAAAGTAGAAAATGAAATGAATAGAGAGGGGGGGATTGTCTTTTGTTTTGTTTCGGAAAAGGCCTGGAAATATCGTGAAATGAAAACGAAAGAAAAAAATTATTGCGCATTGCATGGAAAGAAAAATAGAATAGCGGTGGTGAGGTAAAAGCGCAGGTGAAACGTTCACACACAGTTGTGACGGATTAAAACCGAGCAAACGATTTCTAAAGAGGGGATTTGCTTTAATTTTTGGTGTAATTTCCTAATTTTGGAATCGTTTTCGGGATTAAATATTAAATCGTGTTTACTTAGTGTATACATTATGCATTTTAGAATAAAGCGAATAGAAAGAAATATTACCGTCGAATTTTCTTCTGGTAATAATTTTACGGAAGTGTATTTTTTTTAACTTGATGTTACTGAAAGCATGATAACGCGATTTGTACTTTGAGGTAATTATGATGTTTAAAAGGTCGGATTAATTTTGACCCCACTTTTGTGCTACCGATACTCCATATACCGGTGCATGATATCTGATCTAGCTTTCGTCGCTTTAATTAGTTAGGTTAAGGAAATGTGGGAAAATACTCTCATTCAATTATATCAAAATAATTTTAAAGGATGTTAAGTTTAAATTCAGTACATATATGATTAGGGCTGTGCATCTAAACATGAACAATTTCCAATGCCGTCCTGTATTTTACACTAGAGATTTGTTTTCTTCAAACACTTTTGGTTCTGGCGTAGCAGCCTTTAAAATATGTTGGGGAAAGGGGGATAAATCTTTAGATTTGAAGGAATAACACTTGATAGGATTTAGAGCTACGTACTACGCTTTTTTTTCCCTTCAAAACTTGAATACTATAATCTGGTAGTTTTATATTTATTCTTTGCAAATAGAATAGACGTCTCATGTTTAAGCAATTGTTACACTCTCCACACTTTTACCCTCTCCGCTACTATGGGTACCGCAAATTTTGCTTTTCTTTCCCCACTCAAGTATACTTCAATTTCTTATTCAAGTATACTGTTTCTTTTTTTAAATTTCTTTTNTCCTCGTTAAAGGAGTTAGAGGAGCAATTTTGACATCGTTAGTTAGTTTTTTTTCTTCAAAATAATAAACAGGATTATTTTTACCCGCATTTGCGTTACATGGAGAGGAAAACCACGAAAACCTCCCACGGTTAGCCTCACGGCAAGGGAACTCTAACCCATGATCCGTCTACCACTGAGGATATTTCACGTTAGCACTACGGTCGGTGCAAGCAGGGGGCGGAATTCGTATCACAGTCATCGCCGGGATTCGAACCCGGTTCATCTCATTGGAAGGCGAACGCTCTATCCCCTGAGTCATCGCGGCTCGAAGTATACTGTTATCGCCCGATATGACGAGACCATGGCAACGGAGAGGAGGAAAGTGTAGACTGTGGGGAAATCGCGGAACTTTGGTACGGCCTTTCTATTTATGGAGAGTATAGAAGAGTAATTTAACACTACATATTTGCCAGCTTTTAGATATATTTGATAGGTACATTAGTACAGAGTGTTACTAAGTTAATAACTCAGTTTCAGAGATTTAATTTAGACAAGTTATAACGAGCCATAGGCACATCAAATGGAAGGTAAATTAATCTTTTTTCTTTTCTTTTTTTTTCTTCAAATGTATCATGATTTATGCGGCTCACATCCAGAAGTCCGATCTCTACCACAGGTTCAAATAAGAGTACACACGAATAATGTTTTATTGTTTTCGTAAAATGGCAGCTCCTGATCGTAAAGCATTTCGCAAATTACTCAGAGTGAATCCATCATTAAAGTTAAACGTGCATTTCGTTTTATGTTTAGCTAGCTGAATACCCGTTCTCCGTAAGGGGTGGGGGAAAAAGTAAACAATCAATAAATCCATGCTGAACAACACTACGAAAACATGCATAATTTTTCCTTTAATTTTGATTTTTAGAACAGAGGTTATATTTTTTTGTTTAAGTGATTACCTATTACCAAAATTAATTAAGCATCATTGGCGTCAATAATAGTTTGCCGATTTTTTTTCACTCTCTTAAAAAATTAGCCATGTTTCTCCATTCATTTTTGGTTTTTAGTTAATATCTTCTTTCAATTAGTTACTATATTACTAAATTTAAGTAAGCATCATGGTGGCCAATTTTAGTACTATGATTTTTTTGTGATCCTCAAACAAATAAGTACTATTTCTCCATTAACTTTGCGTTTTAGTACGTAACTTTTTCTTACATTTCACTTAGTACCTAGTACAAAAATTAATCAAGCCTCATTATTGGCGTCAATAGTAGTATGACGATTTTTTACTCTTCACTTTAACGAAATAGTGCAATTTCTCCATTAACTTTTATTTATTTTCAGTACTTAACTTTTTTTGTTTGAATTACTTATGATTTTAAATTTAGTTTTATATAAAGTTTTAGTTAATAGAAAGTTTTAGTTCTCAAAAGCATAACATTAAAAAGAATGAACACGTGGTTTCAGATCATTTTAGGAATACTAATTTTAAGAAGTTGTCCGCGCATGCTAACGTCTTCACATCGATCTCTTAATTAGTCTGACATAACTAATAATAAATAATTAATTATTAAGGAACGTGTCATAAACTCTTTTTTTTTTAAAATAATAAGAGGTAGTAAGCACTGATGGTGTTATCTTAAAAATATTTTGAAAAGAAAAATTGAACTGTCTAAAGTTTAATTATGTCATTGTAGGTAAATTGTGGCACTTGTCGATTCAGAAGCCAATCAGGTTCGACACTAAAGCGTAACTTCATTTTCACGTATCAATTTAAATCACATGCTTAGGCATAATAATTTCTGATACAAGTACCACACGATTCACAGAGAAAAGTATAAAGATTATATATTGTAATGCAACAGCATATAAAAAGGCGACGCCTTTTTATATCAAAGCGTGCCAAAATGGCAACACTCTGGCCGTAACGTTTATAGCGCCATGCTACGGTAAAAAGTTTAACTACCACAGATAATGATTTTACAGTTTTCTTTTATTACTTTTAATTAAATTCATGAAGTTTTTTGTAATCGTTTGGTTATTTGCTTTATTTTAGTAATATGAAATGCTTCGATGTTAATTCTTTATAGATGTCGTGTGTTTTTGAAGACAGAAGTACATTTTGTAAAATAAATTACAATTCATTTTAAATATTTTAAGTTCTCATCATTTTTCTTGTTACTATATTTATTAAAATGAGAAATATAATCGTATTAAAGTGGATGACATGCACCATTAATCCTTTTAGAATAAATACCGAAATATCGAAGAATAAATACCGAAAAGCGTAATTAATGTAGATTTTTTTTCTCTGTTTATAATAGACTTTTTTATATGGCAGAATAGAAATAGGTAGGAGTAAATAAAACTATGAAAGAAACACTTTTTACGTAAAATAGGCCTCGCTTAACTTATTTTGAGATAAAAGTAAGAATAACATGTTGATGGAAATTTCACTAGTATTTAATGATAATAACTATACATTTCAAAGTGGGCTTGATTTTTTATATTTGTGTCTCTTAAATATTTTCTTAGTAGTGTATTTGTAAAAATAAATAAAACTGAATTCGAAAACGAAAGATTTGAAATTGATTAGGAAATTTATGCTTCTGCAATAATGAACAATGAGAAAAAATTTTGAATATTCGCATAAATTCACGTTATATATTCTTAATTCAATAATTTTTAATGAAATGAAGCATAAAAACTCATATATAAAACGCTAAATCACCAAGATTTATGATTCATTGATGTTACAAATAAAATCGTTCAGAAGTAAATAAATGTATGGCAGAGAGAGAGAGGGGGGGGGAGAGACACTTCATAATATCGTACAGAGATACTACATTCCATGTCGTTGAGTATCAACTTTTCAATCTTCTGTATTAACTAATTAGTTCCTTTAAGTGTTACTTGAGGGCGCTGCGCAATGTATGGCTCGGAGAAGCTTCAAGAAAAACGTGTCCCGCAGTGGACTGATCGTTAAGACACGGTTCCCAGCTAATCACCGAAGTCAAGCATCACTGGCTGCGGTCAGTGGAAGGGTGGGTGACCACTTGGATCAGTCTGCGTATGGACCGAGGGTGTGCGATATTGGTCCTCGTTAAACTGTTCTACAGTAAAGAGCTCGACTTCGCGTGCAGGTCGTTGGGCTACCGAAGCCGGGGTGCCATCCCCTCTGCAGAGTATCAAAATTGTGATGACTTGTCTTCGGATTATCCTCAGGGATGTTTCCCAAACCGTCGCCAATAGCCCATTGTGCAGCTCTAGTGCGATGTAAAGTAACAACAACTACAACAGCAAGAAAAACGTTTAGATGATGTCAGAGTCGATCGTTTAATTTAGAACTATAGCTAATGCTAAACCAATCAGAAAATTTCCATTTTTAAAATGCTTCTCCTGATCTAATTGAAATTTCTAAACTAATTTTGGGATGTAGGGCTAAAATTACCCCTTTCACCCAACTGCTTGAATTTTCGAACGCCAGTACAAATGTTATAAGAGAGAGAGACGCACACACACACATACAAACTCTTCATCTTATCCTTAAAGATTTTGATCCCCTAAGTGACAAAAACATTTGTCGATGTTATTCTATTCTTCAAAGCTTATTTACAAATGTAGGGAAAGTATTGGATTTTAGGTTGAATATGAGAAATATAACTAACAATGTGCACATTAAACATTTGCAAGAAAAACTACGTTCGATTGCTTTCAATTTGACGTATTACTTTATAATAAATGGTCTGATTAAATTAAAATCGTAAAATATGTCATTACAATTAGGATATTCATTCACTTTTTGGTTAACGTTTGACTATTATTAGGTATTTTAGATGAAGTTAATTCGATGAATGTTGTTAGCTTATTTATTTAGCACTGTACATTTGTTTGTTTCATAAGTAATATTAGATAAGGAATTTAATACTACACATTTGACAGTTTTTAAATATTTTCGATAGGTAGATTAGTAATTTTAGATAGGTAATATACTATTCTACATTTGTCTGCTTTTAGTAATTTAGATTGGCAATAATATTAGTTATGTTAACTAACTAGTTTAATAATGTACAATATCTTTTTCTTTTATAGATAGGTTAATAACAGAAGGCAATTTTATCCTGTATAACTGCTTGTCATGATTTCTTAAAAATTAGCTTCCATTTTTTGTTTAAGTAAACAACAGCAGAATTGGATAGCATTAAAATGGAGACAAAAATCTAATACTACACAAGATAAATGAAAATGCAAACTACACGATTTATCAACATAATTTTAATCTTAAGAAAGTCGTCAAAATTGTAGAAAATTACATTCTCCCTTTTATTTTGATTGGACGATGACATTGCACAGATTATATGAGGTACGGAAGCTGTTGCCACCATATTGCCATATTTGTGAAAATTAAATAAATATAATTCAAATTTTTTTTATTTCTTTTCATTTGATTCGGCCTTAAGATATTTTCAAAAGTAAGAATTACGCTTTAAAACATTTTCTAAAATTGAGATCACATTTTTCCTTGATATGCATATAGGATAAGCATTTTCAATAAAACGAGTTTTGACAAAACTATTTTTGAATAGGGTTTTACCTTTTCTTTCCTTCTTCTTATTTTCCCCTTTAACTCAACTTAATTTATAACGATTTAAATCTACAATACTAAAAACTAAACTTCTAAAACTAAATTTTGCACTTAATTTAAATTATTAGACCCTAGGTTTTATTATTTTTTATTTCAGCTGAAATATTAAATCTTAAGATTTGTTTTTTTTCTTTTACGATATATATACATGAATTTTAAAATCTACAACTAAATTTTAAAAAGAGTAAGTATTGAGTCCAACGTTTTGTTTATTCACAAAAAAAAACATACTTATTCAGAAAATGCATCTAATGATGAATAACAAGGAAATTCCTAAAATAACTTTTCCATTATCTGAGACCTTTCGAATGAAATATTCTTTTATCCTTGTGTTCCACCGCCCAGAAAATTGGTGCCAATCAAATCTGTATCGCAGGTGGTCGAAATAGAGAGAGACAGTGTGGCGGGCGAGGCATCAACAAAAGTTACTATAAGTGACAAGTCTTCATAATGATAAAGGGGTGGCATCATATATTTTTTATTCTTATTATCTTCTGAAAATTACGTCATGCAAGAAAGAACGTTTTCTGACCTAGGTGGTCTGACACTCGGATTTCGAACAATTTGGCATCGATGAAGTATCTTGCAGTTGAAATTGGTTGGAGCTTCAATCTAGGTATTTTTAAAATTGATTTGGTTTGTTGATAAAAAAATATTAATAGTAAAGAAATTAAAAATAAAAAGACTGAGCACAACAAAAATTGTACACAAGTACAAGTTCTTTATTTTTTTATCCAAAAAAAAAGTAGTCAAAAGGGAATTTCTTTACTCCAAAAAAACTTCAAAACTATTAGGATGGAGCCGAATTTTATACAGCATTTTGACCACAGTAATACTTTATAAACACTCTCACTTTTGACGATTCATCAATCTTTGATCTATGTTTCGTTAATTATGAGAATTATTTCTTCTCGAAATCCGTGATATGTGACGAAACGGTAACTCTCAAATATCTGACGAAAATGTCAAAACTAAAATGAATACTAGATGGTCGAAGATACAGTGACGAAAAAGCCGACCGGCTGCATCATGGTCAAGGAGTTGGCTTCGTACCAGGAATATCACGAGTTCGAATCCTACTTTGGATAAAAAAAACTATCATATCACGAAATTCACGGAAAAAAGTCTCCCTTAAATAAAACTCCTTTAAGAGAACTGTCCCCAAAGAGAACTGAACCCACACTGTCCCCAAAGAAAACTCCCTTAAATATGCAGAATACCTGCAAAAGAGAGGGAAAGAGGCAAAAGCAAGGGAAAACTGCAGAAACTAGAAAATGTGTGTAAGTAGTACCCGTCCAATTTAGGCGATCGCAACGCACAAATACGCCACCTGGGGAAAAGACCGATTCCATGCTTTTGGCCCTTCTCCCTTCCTTCTTCTCCTATTTTCAGTTGTATAGGAATGCACTACGATATTTTTCCTTTTCTTGATATTTTTCGTAGTCAATTGTTAAAAATATTTTCTTTTTAAATTTCCGTGAGGCTTTCTTTTAGAATTACGTTTAATGTAGTTTTCAGTTCCATATAGTTTTCTAACTTAAAAATATTTAATCTATTTGAAAATCAAGAGAGAAATCAACGTACCTCCTTCTTCTATGACTCTCCACACGCTAATGGTGAAAGCGTGTGAAGTGTTGATTCCACATGAAGTTACAGAATGAAGATGTTGAGATTCTCCATATGCTGGATACCCGCGAGGAATTGGGTTGCTGTAATCAGCAGAAAATTAAGATAAAAAGAAAGAAAAGAATGAAAAATTTGCAGCACCCAAGAATTAAAAAGAATTACGACGACTAAAATGGAATAAAAGGAAAAGAAAATTTATATTTTTTTTTTTGTTGATACAATTACTGTATCATTCATTATTATAATTAATTTTTAAAAGAAATTGCCTTATAAATATTTGTGTGTGTCATTATTTCATCGGTCAAACAAGTCACACCCGCAACGAAATCTTCATACATTTCCTACACAAATATGAATTGAATAAGTAATTTAATTTTTTCATTGAATATTTATTTAAACATTATTGTATAACATAACAAAAATGTTGTTATACTTTATAGAATTTTGAGTTTTCGTATTGAAAGATGAAAACGCATTTCATTTTCATAACATACCAGCAAAGCGTGAAAATCTTTTTTTTTTTTTTTTAATAACTAAAATACAGAAATACAGAGCAACTTGCAGATTTGTATTAATGCAGATTTGTATTAATGTATATGTAAGTAATCAACGTTGAAAATAATTTAAACCAATGCTTAGAAATATTTTGATTAATGGCCAATTTAGTTTGTGTAAATGTGACACCCGCAACTCTGGATTGGGTAATAGATAACGACAATTATTGAAAAAGATATTATTGCGAGTGCTAATGAATTTTATATATACAAAAAAAATATTGGCGAATGAAAAAATAATTTAAATTTGTTAAATTAGAAAAATATTGCGATATATTACTAACCGCTTCCCTGATTATGCCGAGTTAACTCGGATATGTATATATTGCTAATATTTATTACCCCGAGAAAACTCGGGCGTAGCAGAATTTTTCAGTGCGTTTTGTTTTATCAATTTTTTACTTGGCTGGAAGCAATAATAATAATAATCTGGTGTGATTGGAAGTTTGCCAAGTTTTGTTTTGGGAGTTTTGCTGCTGGATTGTGGGATTGCACACGTGTTTTGCGCGATTGTATAGTGCAACTTTGAGGAGAACTCCTCCAGACTGAAAGTCTGGGGCAGTCTGCTGCTATGGTAACAAGCGAAAGCACATTTCTAACGGGGGTGTCGATTGGTTTACTCTCGAGGACCTACGCTAAGATTAAGACAAAACTATTCACCACACACCCCTATTCGAAGTGACCTTTCCTCGTAACCATAGTACCCGTCACGACGTGAGACGGGTGTCTGGAGGAGTTCTCCTGAAAGCAGCACTATATATATGATGGTTGCTGAATTTGCATAGAAAAAAAGAGTAAAAAAGTTGCTTATCCTTTCACTAGTGTTTGGAAAGTATCACTTAGTGTTGTCCCTTGTTTTAAAAACTATCAATGCAAAGACTAATATTTAACTTTTTTTATTTGCTCGAGATTACATAGGATAGTAAACTGATGATAAATTAAATGTTTTTTACACATAAGAAAATAAAAATTTCAAGTTAAAATTTGTGTAGTATGTTTGTTTTAGTTCCTTGCATTTGTTAATAAAATTTTTAAAAAATACGTAGATTTTTTGCATTAAAAAAAAATTGGTAAGGGAGCGATTAAATATCGGTATTTTTGACAATACATCGTGATACTAAAATGCTTCCTTATCGTTTATGATGGCTTACTTTTGTTCTTTTAAAAATTCGGAAAAGCAGTCACAGCTCATGGATCCTAAAACTGATAAGTACATGCAAATGCTGGTGTAAAATAGTTTTGAAATTTATCGTTTATATGCTTCAGTTTTTAAATTTAAAACTAAGCAGTGGAAATATATCTGGTGCATTTGAAATATTTCTGATGCAATTTAAAACTTTCTGATATATTTGACTTAATTCTAGTGTATTTAAAATTCAATTGCTTTAAATCTATTACATTATTTAGTTACATTTAAACTATTTCTGAAATATTCCAGAAATTATTAAGAAACCACCATAAGTGTTCTAATGAATTCGCGCAAACTATTGCTTAAGTGAAGAAATTAGACAAAAACATATCTTTCTAAATAAATATATTATATATATGTACAAATATATTATATACAAATTATGTACGAAATATATTATATACAAATTGTGACCATATAGTTAAGTCAGTTTTCCACTGCATGCCTTAAATTCATTTCATACAAACAGCTATTAAATATCTTTTAAACGTTAAGAAAATGTCGAGTTTTATAAAGTGAAAACGTGGATACCATTTAAATGTTAAGAGACACACTTTGAAAATTAGTTTCACACGTTTAGACCTCGAAATTTACATATTTTAGGAGATATTCTACAAGTGTCAAACCATAATCGAATTGCGTAAACTAAAAACATTTTATAATTATTTTCAGAACTCATTTGCACAAAGATAACTTTAAGCAAAAAAAATTTTTTTAATTGCCTTTAATGATTCATTTCATACGTACTGTACCGCAGTTCGTGACCAAGAATTTTTTAATGCTCAACATTTATTTTATTCAAAAACAAAAGGTTAAAAATATCGTTTTCTAATTTGTTATAAATTAGAAAACGATTTCAAAACTGCGTCACTTCCAGAATCGTTTGCTCAAATATAGTGATTTACTTTAACTTTAAAATAATTGTTTATAAAATAGAACATGTTAAACAGTTTTCATATAGTAAATAATTTCGCAGTAAATAATTTCTAAATTGTACTTAATTTAAAACTTTATTTTAACCGATTTTCTAATAGAAATGTATGAATAAAAATAACAAGTTTAGCTGTTTTTTCTCTCCTAGATCAAAGCAAACGAAAATAGCTCTTTTTAGAATTTATTCACCTAAAGGCTAAAACTATGCAAAACACATGCGTAGCTAAGCCCCTCAATTACTTTATTTATGAGTGGTAACGTATAAAAGGACTGCTGGCAATACAAAATAGAAAAGAAGAAAAATGGTGTTTTTGTTGCACGATATATTTTAGTGGAAAACTCAACATGAGATTTGCGCGTATTTGAGAAATGACATGATAACTCGACAATCTTTTTCAGAGAGAGAGCTCGGTCTATGGGATTTGCATCTCACAGGTAAAAAGCGTAGAAAATATATTCAAATGATCTACATATATATGTCTTATCTACTTTTTTTATTGCTTTTTTGTTTCTTATAGTTGCAGTACACGAGAAACTGTTCGCAGCTATCCTTTGGGAATCTAGGAAAATGCGGTGTGAAGGTTTTGAAAAGTATAAACAGACTGCTCCTGAGGATTGCCATTGTTTATCGTCTGCATTTTTCTGAAGAAGAAAAAATGGTTAGAAAAAAAAAAATTTATATATTTCGTTCAGATATTACATTTTGTAGTGTTAAAAAAATCAATTGTATCTTTTTAAAAATTCTAGACAAAATGAATCATTATCTCCCCGTTTTTGAAATGTTCCTTTATTTGAGGTAAGGGTTTAATTTCATTTCTGTTAGTGTAAATATGGATTTCAGCTGTAAGTGTCATAAAATATAGTTCACACTTAAATTGATATATTTACATGAATAAAATTGGAACAAAGCGATTCACTATTTTATTAAAACACTGATAAGCATGCTCCTTCAAAAAAAAAAAAAAAAAAAAAAATGTTTTTTTTAAAAATCAAGTAGTAAAAAAGAAAACAATGCTCTTCAGTGATTTTTAGTATGATGCAAATGTTTAAAGTCACATTATTGGGTACTTACAACCAATCACATGGTTGTGTCGAATCAAATGGTTGTGCGTGGCATGTTAACGTTTCAGCTTTATGGTTTGGGTTTGTTTTTACATTAAATTAATTTTCGGATCAGATTTAATTAGATGTTGCAAGTGACGGCATGTTTGTCGAGCCTGATTGGCTGACCAACACGTGACGTCGCATTTAAGCATCCTATTGTGTTACCCTTCTGTGATGATTTGTGTTGTGATAAAGGCATATTATTAAATTCAAATGAGAACTACGCAGTTAGAAAGCTACGCAGTGGAAATTGCACAGTTGAGAAAAAATACCTAATTCTAACATTAGTTAACATTCTTCATAGTTCATTAGTTAACATTCTTCAATTTCATAGTTCTACGTACATAACTATATAGTTAGAAAAATTTTAAACTCAGTTTCCTCTTTACTAATAATTATTTGAAAATACATATTTCTTTTATTTACTCATTCAGTTGACCCAAATAAACACAGTTCAAAAGAGCATGCCTGTTTTCGTAATCTTGAGCATTTGAGTTACATATTAATAAAAACTTTAAAAATCAAGAGACTCTTTTTATTAAATAAATTTTTACAGAATTGCTGTTATTAAAAGGCGATTCAAATTTAAATTTCTTCCGTTCACATCGTCGCAAATTTCAAAGGTTTCGGTTATAATCGTTATTCGACCATAACGCAAAAAATTTTCAAGATCTCTCCCAGCAGAACCAGCTTAAACTAATAAAAAACACATTTATTAAAAAAAAAAAAAAAAAAAAAAACCTGAATAAATGCTTTTTTTGACATGCTTTCAGATGTTACATTAAATTCCCAATTGTTTTCCATATTTACCAAATTTTATCACACATTATAAGACCATATTTTATTGTTAATTTACCAAAATCATTATTAACGTTTCGGTAAAAATTATCGAGTCTTTTAGTGTAGACATAGAAGCACGGTACATTTTACCATATTCTGGTAGTTAGACCATATTATATTCCATACCATTTCTATGCCATATTTTTTCCCCTGTGCAGATACAATCTAAATTATCCATTTTAGTGGTATGCATTTTATCTGCCTTCACGCTATCGAGTAATGTTTGTATATATCTTGACATTTTAGCAAAAATTTAAAAAAAAATTAAAGAAAAAATGAGGAGAAGAGAAAGAAACGAAGAAGCGATATTTAACAGAGTTAAAAGAAATCCCAGAAAGCTAATACTTTAAAATTAATGATAAATAGCTAAAATATTACAAAATTTATTCTAAGAAATTTATTCTCTATATATTACTAAAATATTACAAAAATATTACATTTATTTTTTTGTTGTCTTAAAAAGAAATATTTCCAACGCAATGGCAAATTAAATATTAAACAGAAAGTCAATGCAAAAATTACTAAGTAATTACGAAAATATTTCATTTTTTCTTTAATATAAATTTGTGATTAAACATGTTAATTGGAATTTATATTTGAGTACTGCCAAAAACAATTCTTCACGTAACTTTAGGTTGTAGAAAATGCTTAGCTGAAGAACAATAATCTGAGCCACAACAATTTATAGAACACGAATCTCGCTGCATTATTGTTCATTTGCACATATTTTTCCAAGTATGGTTTCGTAAAAATAATCTCCAACTGTCCACATACAATACAGCCCTAAATCCAAAATTGGTTTTCTGCGTGTTCTGAATTTAAAAACTGAAACTGTGGTCCACAACAATCTAAGCTTTAAAAAATAATTACTGCGGAGCTAATGAGGTCCTTAACACTCTGCTCTCCCTGATTTCACATGAACGCGCTGACAAATTCCTAAATTTATGGTAGATCGTTTCGCTGACTGAGCCCCAGAAGCCATTGTGTCAACAACCACCATTGCTTATGGAGATGGATGAAACGAAAGATGTGATTCCTTGTTGCCACTATCTCAAGCATAATGAAGACATAAAAATGTGAAAAACGGTTAATAAGATGCCAGTGTATCAGATTTATGACCTGCCCAAGTGGAGATTTATTTTTGCATTGTTGTAAACAAAACATTTTTTACCTGTTCCTTGGCAACAAGATTATCTTCATCGCAAACCTTATCAGATGAAATTACTACTGCAGTTGTCCGATCAGAAAATTTGCTGCAATAAAATTTACTATACTATACATTTACTACATTACTAGTTGAATCTTGTTGTTCGTCTAATGGGATTTAAAAAATCTTAAATAATTATTTAATAGTTATTAATTAGCACTATGCAATCATGCACCAAAAAAAGGCATTTATCAGAGCAATTGAGAAAAATTAAAGTTATTTTAATTTTTTAATTATTTTCTTAATTTTTATTTTATTCTTATTTCGATGACTTTACATTAGAAGATAAAGCAAAATATTTTTAGAAGTTCAAGTCATCAAAATGAAGTTCAACTGTACTTTTTGACTTCCAGTTAGAGACACCAAAAAACATAATAGTTTTAGTACTAATTTTCAAAAAAATAAAATTAAAATTATTATTTTCAGTCAAAATTTGTAAAAAAAAAAAAAAAAAATTAGATTGTGTCTTGATATTTTATGTCTTAATTTTCAAAAGTCTGTATTTGTGCCATCACATAACCTCAAAGAAAACAGAAAGATATCAGTTCTTTTCTCACAATATTAAACGTCATATTTTAAAAAAAAGAAAAACTCTTAAGAGTATTTTTTATTTTGGACATAAAAATAATTAAAAAAAGTTTTTAATCAAAAAAACTTGTGGTTTTTAGGTCTAATATTTCAAAATATTTTTTAAAAAAGAAATAACAAAATTCTTTGATCCCATTCAAAACAAATAAAAAACTTCTGTCTTGATTTTTTTTTCTTTTTATTTTTTTCCCCTTTAACACTGGAAAGCATGACATTTAACATTATGCAGAAAAAAAAAAGATTCAAGGCATTTCTTTTTTTGTGCCATAAAAAAAACCTTAAAATATTTTGATTGAAAACCCCTTTTCTTTCTTAATGACCAAAAACAAAAATCCCTTTCTTCATTTTTTTATGTTTCAAAATATGACATTACAAGGGAAGAAACTGAGATCAAGATATTTTGTTTTTGTGTCGAAAAAATTTTTTTAAATGTTTTTTCTGAAAACTACTTTTCAATATTTTTAAAGACAAAAATTAAAGAACACCTTTCTGATTTTTTTTTAGTTCGAAAAGTATGTGAAATGAGGTGGGGGATGTTGTTTTTTCCCTGAAAGAAGAAAAAATTACAATTTGCAAAAAGTTTAAAAAAAATACACCAAAAATACACCAAAGTTAAGAAAATATGCTCATAAATAAGAAAATTGAGACACTTTTAAAATTTGAGCCACCGTTTGCAGTTACGTCCTTCTTTAAATAGAGTCAAATTTCAGTTTTGGCCCAACAATGTTTAAAAAAAAACAATAATTTTACCCATTTTTCAACAAGAACTTTTCTACTAAGAATTTTCATAAGAATCTGCGACATAACGTCAACGACCATTGGTCAATTTCACCAGGAATGAGCCAAATAATTAAATGAATAAATAGATTCATTTAAAGAGTATACCAGGACGTGAAATCAAAGTATTAGAATCAACACAAATAATAATTAAAAATCTATTCTTTTTAGAACAGATGTTGCTTTTATTTTCTATTCTCGTTTTTATAAATCATTCATAAAGTTGACTCCATCACGCCTCATGAAGGGAGTGAACCTGAATTCAACCTTCCATAGTTCGCAATTAAGAAACCTCTGGTTTAATTTATGGTCGAGCAACCTATCATTAAAGTCACTGCAATCGAATTTCTTGCCAACAATTAGGCGACTATGCGCGAACCCGTTCTTTCGATCTCTTAATTGATTCAAATTATCAGTTTTGCAACTGCGATTCCGGGGTCTTATCATCCTTGGCAGAAAGAAGGCAGCGTGTTGGAGGGGGGAAAAAAGAGCTGTAAGCGAACTCAAACTCGATACAGCGTTAATTAAATTTCGCATGCTAATCAACAAGAAATTAGAGTTTTTGCACGCTGGCAAAAGAATAAAAAACGGTAATGGGTAGTGAAAAAAATAATTGCGATCATAATGGTTTGGGAAAAAGTAGAAAAAGAAAAAAAATTCATAAAAATCTAGAAGTTCGTGTGTAGAATTAGCGAATAAACAAGAAGAGGATATTTTCAGATTTTAAATTGTAATTAGGTTTCGTGATTTGCGAGTGTTAAATTAATGGAATAAATAAAATCGGGAATACAAAGAAATATTTGATTAAAAACTAAATTTACCGGTATAATGTTTTTATGAATGAATTGTGAAATGCATTATGCATTTTCGTGAGATGCATTGTGTGGTATGTTACGAAAATTTTCAATTACGAGTGAAAATAATTATAAAATAAAACAAAACAGAAGAAAATAAACTTCCTAATATAAATCTGAGGGTATTAAAAAATTCTTATTGAAATTGGAAAAATGAGTTACGGAAGTAAATGTGTTATTTTACGGAAAATTTTAATTGGATACCTGCAAGTGACGTCATGGTAGGTAAATCGTTACATTTGTTGATTCAAAAGTAAATCAGGTTCAACACGCATGTGTGACTTCGCCTAAAAATATCGAAATAAATCAGATTTATATCACTTAGTTAGGGTCACATGGTCACTTCACTTCTTCTCGAGTTTCAAGTATCCAATTACGAGCGACAAAAAAACAAAAACAAAAAAAATCATGAAATATAAATCTGAAAGAGCTGAAAAATCTTATAGTGGTTAGAAAAACGAATACAAAAAAGGAAACTAATAAATAAAGTAAAATAAATAGAATACATAAAATGTCATAGTGTATATTACAAAATTTCTTATTGTACGTAGAAAAATATGTTATGTTACGAAAATTTGTTCTTAAATTTATTATTGAGCCCTAGTATGACTAAATAAATTCTCCCGTTTTTGTTTAAGATTATTAGCGTCCTGAAAAAGCTTTAAAAAAAACAAACAAACAAACACAGTAAGTTTTCTAAAATGATATTCAAATAATAAATGCTTTATCTTTCCAATCTAAAATACTGAAAACAGACTTCTCTATCAGAGATTCTCCAACGGAATCTTTTTTTCTAAATTTCCGAATGGGTGGAATCAAATGCTACAAAATTTAAAGTTTCTTAAAAATTCTGGAAAAAAAAATTAAAGATCGAATTGTTTGCAAAAACTAAATGACGTATTACGACTTAATTAAGAAATTATTTTATCTTTTTATTAATCTGGTGTCTTACGAAAATTCTACATATGTTATTCTACATTTGTGGGGCTGGAATAGCCTGGTTGGTATAACGTTGGACGTTGGATAGTGAGTTCAAATCCCGCCGACCGAAAAAACCCCGTGTTTGTGTTTTTATCAATGGTGACTGGTGCATTTTAAATCTGTCGAGTTCGTAAAGTACTCCAAGTTCCCATAGCAAATTACAACCTCTGGGGGTACTGAATTGAAGATTGATAGTTCTCTGGCACTGGTTCGAACTTACGATCTGTGGATGCATGAATGGGTTCGCCAATTAAAACTGACTGTAATGTATGTGTGGCTGAAGTCTAATTCTTGGCCATAGAGGGCATTACTAAAAAACAAGAATTTCGTTAGGTTTCACAAGCAGACTTGGTAATTCATAAGTAGCAATAGAAAAAACAACAATATTCTACGTTTGTTACCCTCATACCGTACCATACATTTCATTACCCAAATTTGCTATTTTCATATTTGTCCCTACCAAATATGCATTTTACGGAAAAATATAAATGTATAACTAAAAAATTTTTTTTATTTATTAAACAGTGTAAAAATCGGGGTGGAATCACACATTCTAGAACATTGATGTCAGCTAAAAACGTGCAAGATAATAGACGAGGGTAAATGATTCAAGAAGGTTACATAATTTTATTCCATATTTATCTTCGTCCCTCTAAGCATTCAATGTTTTCTGAAACGAACCATTCATTGAAAATTATATAAGACCAAGAATGGTTCTAAGCAATTTTGAAAGTTCCGATTTTCCAAGAATAGTTTTCTTAACATTAGCTTTCGGGAAATTATCAATATTAATAACCTAGTAATTTTAAATATGGTTCTTAATACTCATTTCAATTTTTACGCATCAATTTCGCCTCTAATTGAAGAAGAAAAATTGTGATTGCCAAGTTCCGAAGAACAGTTTGTAGTGAGTTTCTTTATTACAAATTGATTTACCTATTCACTGTTTCATCCACTCACTAATGCAATAACTCAGTTTTTTTTTTTATATTTATGGAGTTATGTTTAATAGAAAAGGACTGGCTAATGGAAGAAATAGGAAGGTCTTAGATCTTAACAATTATCCGGGATCCACTAAGAAATAGCATATACAGTGAATTCGCGATAACTCGAATCTGATAGGACTGACGAAAAACTTCGACATATCGGAAGTTCGACTTACCGTTAGTTTCGGTTTTGAACTTTCAAAATATTGTCGGATTATTTTATTAATACTTATTAATTTCAAATCTTCTAAATGCTTGCAATATTTAAGATCTTTTTTCTGACAAGCCATTTACGATAAGACTGTTGTGTTCGGCGGGAGAAACTGCAAGTTTACTGCTTTCAAATTAGGTAGATCACTATGCGCTGTGCATTTATCCATAAAGAGTATCACTTTTCTTTTTTTAGCGAAGAATTTTCGATCCAATTTTCTTACATAGTCTTCAAATAAAACTGATGTCATCCAAAACTTTTTGTTAGACTTGTAATCCAAAGGATACGTTTTTACGTTCTTCAAACATCGGGGATTTCGGTTTTTTCCGATAACAAGTAAGGGCAATTTCTCTGTCCCAGACCCATTTCCTCCAACTAGGACAGTCAAACGTTCCTTGCTCATTTTACCCCCTGAGCAGTTTTCATCCTTAAACATCATAGTCTTATTTGGAAGACATTTAAAAGTTAAGCCCATTTCATCAATATTGAAAACATCATTTTAACTGTATCCTTGAAGTAAATTTGGTAACGTTTCATTTAACCACTGTTCACATACTTCAAGAGGGACAGCTTTAGCTTCTCCATGAAGAGTGCGAAAGACAATATTGTGTGTGTTGCAAAGGAAGAGGCAAGATATCAGCTCCTAGGCTTTTTTTCTTGCTTTAAAAGATCCAAAAAAAAAATCGAGTTATAGCGAATTGACTGTATATATATATATATACAGAGAGAGAGATTAAAATATTAATAAATGCCCTATTCTTAATGACAAAGGGCTACTTACTTCCCTTGATACATATTTGGGCTCTCCCCTGATCTTTTAAGTACAAATAATGTAAAAATTTTGAGTCATCTGATAACTATTTAAAATTTTTTTTTCGTGGTTTAGTTATAAAAAAATGTTTCTAGTCATTGCCTTATCTATTTTTGAGCGAAAAAATGAGTAAAAATAATATTATCTCAGCAATTAGAACTTATCCTTATAAAGAGTTGACGTAATTATGCTTTTCTTTTTTATAATATTCCTAAACCTAGTTTTAATGTTAAAAAAAATACTAATGTCGACAGCTTGAAGTTGATTAAAATCTCGCCAAGTTACAATCAGCGCAAGTGTTAATTTTTCACTCAAATCATTTTCTCTCGCCATTTCAGAAAACAAACTTTTTGTTTTTTTCTGGCAAATAAAGTTTTTTCCGACTCATTTGAAGCGAAATGAACGTGAGTGCAATAAGTCTTATTGGAAAAAACTCATTCCAATGTCATTAAGAATCATTCCAAATTGGCGATTTTTTTTCGAACGCGCTCTTGTTTTTCACCCTGTGGGGTGTGGGAGATAAGGTTTAATTGTTTTCAGATGCTTTTTAGGACTTGTAATTGCATACTGTGAGAGTAATTGGTAATTTAGATTACACTTTTCAAGCCAAAAATAGCTTTTACGTACAAAGTTGTGATGTTTTTTCGATTCAGCATAATGGTATCAAATTAGTATTTTTTTTCTCTCCACTTCCAAATTTTTGTCATATGTTTCAATTGTGACTTTGGCACTTCTTTCTTAATGGTTGTGTAAATTAGCTAAGATCTATAAACATCTTAGATACCTTTGTTAGATGTTTGGTAGGGTAATTATTTAAACACAGAATTTGTGATTAATTATTTTAGTGACAGGACATAAATGTTCAACAATACCAATTAAAGACTACACAAAATCTTGGTTTATAATATGAAGTGTGCCATAATAATAATAATTGAAAAAAAACTTATTTATTAAAGGAATAATAAGTATATAAATAATGGCAAAGTAGTAGGGAAAAAAATGCTTAGAAAGAGAAGTAAAAAATAATCGATCTCTACTACTGATGGAATTTTCAACATTGAGTTTAATATAAACATCATATTCCTGGTACTTATTGTTTTCCAAAAAATATTTAACTTCTGTTTTTGCTTCAGTTATTTAAAAATTTAGAACAATTTTTGTGCAAGTTCAGAAGTTGAATACTGAAACCAGTTGAATTTTCATATACATAAGAAAAAACACAAAGAAAACAAAGAAATGAATAAAAAGGAAAAGCATATTTTAAAAGCGAAGAAGAAAAGCTGCCAAAAATAATATATTTATTTGAAAAATTCTCTCAAACATTTTTAAAAATTAAAAAAAAAAATTTAAAAGAATGAATTAGCGAAATAAAATAATACCGTCGTCAGCTTACGCCATTATATCCGCTAATTGGAGTGCTTTCTAATATTGTATCAATATAGCCAAAACAAAAAATATCAATACAGTAGTCTCACACTGATATATAATGACATATTTTGTTTTAGCTATATTGATACAATATTAGAAAGTACTTCAATTTGCGGATATAATGGTGTGAGCTGACGGCTATATTATTTTATTTCGCTATTTTTATTCCGACTCTTTAATTTTTCTTTTTTTCTTAAATTTTTTAAAAAATGTAATTTTTAAAATAAAGAATTTTTCAAAATAAATTTGTTATTTTAAGGGCCTCTTTTTTCTTCTTCTTTAAAAATTGATTTTTCCTTTTTAATTCATTTAATTTTTTCGTTTTCTTATTAAGTGTTTTCTCTGTATTTCACAGTTAATAATACTTTGAACAGTTAGTAAAACTTATTAATTTTCGTAAGTTTCTTTTCTTTAACTTTCTTTTTCGTCTCTCTATTATGTCTTGGCCTAAATGTATATAAAATTTATTTTAAATTTTCATTTAAAATTTCTTTTAAAAAAAATTATTTATCAAAGATATATAATAATAAATAAATAAATGAAGGTCATCTGAAAGAACTCTTCCTTCGCTATCATAACATCCAAAAACCCAGCATTGAATAAATTAAAATTATACCTTTATCCACACAAATTTACTAAATTGATAAAGTTAAAGAACAATAAATAAGGAATAATAAATTGAGAAGACGAATTTTTTTTTCTTTTTCTTCCGCCGGCGAGAGAAGCGAGATGAAAGAAGAAGTGAAAAATAGCTCTCGCCGTAATTACTACACAGGTATTGTAGGGCTCAAAACCAAAGCCCTGTAATTAGACCCGCGCCGACAGCAGAAAAAAAATATTCATGTAGGGGTAGATGTCACGCTGACCAACCTCCCCCCTCTCACCACAGGAGCTGGTGCAAGGGGTTGGAGGAATAATCTGGCCTACCGCAAAGAATTCGAACCAAACGCTCTACCCTCCCCCTTGCTTATAAAGAATATGAAATACTTCTCAACGAAATTGTTTCGACCCTGTCGCAGAAAAGAATTTTTTAAAGGGGGCGGGGCCAAGTAAGATGCTCTTTCTTTTGATCGAATACTTGCTAACTGGTCCGTCCGACATCCGGAAATTATGTAAGGAATTTTTTTTCTTCTTTCCTCATCTTACTATGTATTGCAAAAGGTAGCGTTGGAGGTTTTTTTGAAGTTGCCGCTTTTGTAGATTAGTTTGCAGTATCTCGTGTTGCTAGTTTCGGCCTTATTTCAGCCACCGCCTCGTCCACACAATATCGTCTGTACGGACTGTTATCCTTTCATACAATTCAAAGCTTTATTTTATTCATAGCATTAGAATTTAGTTATTTGTTCTAAACCTGAAAATACATCTTTGTATTAATGTTGTTAGTGAAACTAGAGTTGATAGCAACTAACCTCAAAAGAAATTACCTGGCAGTATATGTATATTGCACTTACATGTATATTGCAGTTTTTATAATCTTTGTCAGCCGACTTTGGTGACAAGCTCGGTCACCTTTCAAAATTATCTTAAGCGTATAAACTTTAACCGTAAAACGTATAAACTTCAATAGAGACCAAGCCGAGTGCACATCACAAATCTATTTAAAAATTCCACTTCTTCAGCCCTTCTTCCAATCCATAACACATTAATTAGTTTTAAACAATATATTAACCGAATTTTTGCAAATTTGAAAAGGAAAGTTGGATTGGAAAAAAGAAATTAACGAAAATACAGGACTCAAAAAATTTTTTGCCTTTCCTGAAAGTAAGCAAAACATCCTTATAACAAATAAAAATTAAAAATCAAAGAAATTAATGTGCATAAAAAGATTTAATACCTTCGATCTTGAACTTCACTGCTTATAAGAACAAATCACACCTGAACAAATGTTGAACAATTTTAATTAGGCTTTTTTCTTTTAATAATTTTAACACATGTAGAATTGATTTTTTTTAAAAATTCAACATGCATTATTATTTATTTTCAAAATTCAGCACTTAAATATTTTTGAAAATTGAGAAAAAATGAAGTTTTGAAAAATACTATTTTATTTTATAACCGTCGGTTGAACAGCCGACCCAATTCTTGGGTTTACGACTACTAATGTTCAACTCCGTAGCCTTGTAATTTTGAACCCAATCCGGAAGACAAGGGAACTCCTGGATCGAGTATTGAGAGAAATTTGCTTTTATGGAGAACTTTTTGATGGAGTTAACCCACATTTGCGTTACATGGAAAGGAAGACCACGAGAGCATCCCACGGTTAGCCTGACGCCAAGGGGACTCTAACCCATGATCCGACTACTACTGAGGATATTTTACGTCAGCACTGTGGTCTGTGCAAACCCGATGCGGAATTCGTATCGACCAGCCATCGCCGGGATCGAACCACGGCTCACCTCATTGGAAGGTGAACGCTCTATCCCCTGAGCCATCGCGGCTCTGAAAAATACTATTTGGTATAGTACAGTAAAAATACGTTGTTATATCTCCCCCTAACAGAAGAATAGTACCAAGCAAAGTAAAGCACAGAAAGACAGTCGCCCGTGTCCTTAAACTGCGAAACAGTGAAGGATTGATAAGTCGACATATTTCAAGCGCACAAAAACAGAAGCCCATTACAACTTACCTGACGTAAATTAAAAATAAAAAAAAATTAAAAAAAAGGATTTGATGTTTAAAACGTTAAGATGCCGAGAGAGAAAAAAGATTGAAACGGATTTAAATGGTTAATGATGAAAACAGTTGTGATTATAGATAAAAAACAGAACAAGAAAATTTTCATTATCTGTTTTTCATCTTCAAAGAAAGAAAAAAATGAATTGATTTTGTTTTTGTAACCAAAAGCAGCACATAAGAAAAATGTTTCTTATATTACAATCATCTGAAATAGGAAGGGAAAAAAAATGCAGATTTACCTGATTTTGAAATTAAATGCGTCACGTGAGAAAAATGTTTCAACTGTTACATACATACTAAAAATAGAAAGGACAAAAAGTGGATTGATCTGGTTTTGAAATAAAAAGCATCATAAAATCAAATGGATTCAACTGTTGCTGAGATTTTTTACAAAGCGAATTCATCTGGTTTTGAAATTAAATGTATCACACAAGTAAATTGTTTCAACTGCTACAAACAATCTTAAAAGAATGTATTTGATCTGATTTTGAAATCAAACGCATCACATAAGAAGCACGTATCTCAAATGTTACATATATCCAAAAGCGAAACTAACTAAAAAAAAAAACAGTAATATTTTTTTTCCAAAGAGGAAAAGTGTGGAACAAAAGCTTATAAATAGTTGGAGTCATTTAACTGTCAGCTCTATTGATGCCAGAAGTTGGGAGGCCATGCGTCTCAAGAAAAAACCAAATGTTTTATGTTAGCGATCAAAGATGGGCATAAATTTGTATTTCAGCCAGAAAAACATCGACGCTGGTGAGTTTTGACGCGGAGTTTTTCACCCGCTTGTGGAGTTTTTAGTACCTATTCTTTCGAATGGAAATATCTATTATGTGATTATAGGCATTCCACTTAATTCTCCACAGAATGTAGAAATATATGGCTACTAAAAATATCACCTGAAAACAAAAATATTTCAATTTTTTCATCGAAATACATAAAAACATTTTTTTTTGTTTTGTTTTTTGATATCATTGTTTGATACACATATCGTATCTAAATAAATAAGTACGAGTCCTTGAAATTATTAATCATTGCCTTAAAGAAGAATAATTTATAATTATTGCAATAAGTTTTAATTTTCCTTTATTTAATATTCCTTTTTTTTCTTTTATTTTATACTATGGGATACCTATCACAATATTATTGAGAATGTTAGAGCTTCATCATTTCCTTTTTACTACAATATAAGGAATATTTGGCGAGAAAATTGGCCATTGTAAGAATTTGCACGCTTGTAACGCTTGCACCTTTTCAATTAGAAAATTTATAAAAACACCTAATCGCACTAAGCACAATTGCAATAAATTAGGTTCCGCTTCATGTAGTTATTCTCAAAAATAATTTGCATGTTAGGTTCCGTTTCATGTAGCTATTTTCAAAAATAACTTGCATATTAGGTTCCACTTCTTGTAGTTATTTTCAAAAACAATTTGCATAGTAGGTTCCGTTTCATGTAGTTATTTCCAAAAATAATTTGCATATTAAGTTCCGTTTCATGTAGCTATTTTAAAAAATATTTTGCAAATTAGGTTCCGTTTCATGTAGTATTTCTAAAAATAATTTGCATATTAGTTTTTTTTTTTTTGCTTTGGAAAAAAAAGAAAAAAGAAATCTAGACAGTAGTTAGATCTATGAAGAATTTACGGTTACATTCAAGTAACATATTAATAAATCAGATTGAGTAAAGTAAGTACAAGCTAAAGCAATTCATATTAAATATGCGTTTCGTTTATTTATTGAACATTGTTTTAAGTTATTTTTAAACGACATAATAAAATCTCAACAATGTGTCATTGGAAAACTGAACAGGATATAATAAAAAAATGAAAAATATTCATATCCTAACTTCCTTCTTTATTTAATTCTTCAGAAATTGCTTCAACTTTTTCTTCCAGAGAATTGTAGGCTTCATTGCAATGGTCATAGCATCCTATAAAAAATTAAAAACAGTACCCAAATTAAATATTAAAAATCCTAATAAACACAAAAATATACTTAATATAAAAACTTCACTTGTTTCAAAAATATTACTTTAAAAACTTCCTTTCTTCATTATTTCTCCAAAAGCTTCATATTATCATCTTCATAACTATCGTCTGTGTAGAAGTCTTGCCGGCTACAAGTTTTAAAAAAAATATGTGCATTATATTTACATATTCAAAAGTGAATCATCGGCGCGATTCAGATCAATGATTGGCCACTTTCAATTCTGTTTCACAGCTATGAATGAAAGCACAAACCTTACTGACATTTAGAAACTATTATAATTAAAAGAAGTTGATTATGAGAACTTTAAGATCACTAAAAGCAATTACATTTCATGATGTTTTTCGTAAAGTTCTTAAAGAGTTTTTAAATTTGAAAATAGTAAAAAAAAAATGTTAACGGACAGGACTATAAATGAGTTTTGATGTTAACATTTATGACTTGAGTAATAATAACAAATATCATGGTAAATTAACAGAAATATTAACTAACAATACATTAAATCGGAAGTTATAGGAACAAAAGCTAGGAGAAAAACAGCACCGGGAAAAAAAAATTCCCGTAAAAGAGGAGCACAAGTAAAAAAAAAAGTACCTCATTAACTAGTACCTCGTAACATCCGATTCGATTCTGAGTTCTCAAATTTAATATAATTAAGTAACTATTCCAACATAATTAGATATTTTTTAAAAATTTAAATAAAATACAAAGTTTTATGTGAAATTGACAGAATGGAACTTTTAATTCCTTATGAATATTTAATATGTAAATATATATTAAATAATAGTAATGATATAAATAATTTATCAATTAACATTTGTCTCTCAGGGAGTAAATATTTTGATGAGTTAAAAATATCATTGAATAGGGTAAAGTATTTTAATTAAATACAATTTTTAAAAAAAATAATGTGTTGAAGATGTGTTATTTGTATAATACTGCATCACAATTACAATTATTGCAATTTGTATATTGTTATATCACATAAAAAATATCCAAAGCCAAACTATATCTACTCATAGAACATTTAAATAATAATTTATTTAGATATAACACATTTTGAAAAATCAAAATTCATATTCACTGAAAAAGTTATACTTAAAATATTGATACATTTAAAAGTATTCAATATAATGGACTTTTTAAAAAAGTTTTTATTTATTTATTTTTTTATTGCATTTTTTCAGCACATAATTTTATGAAAATTCCAAAATCCTGTTCTGTAGTATTATCTGATTCAACTTCGAACATAATAGGTTTTTACTGCTATGAAATTTGATCTTAAATATTATTAAATATATATAAAAGCAGAATATAAAAAAGGAAACAAAGTTATGTTCGAATAAAAATAGTTAAAGACATTTGGTGACCCCAAACAAGAACTATCATGTACTTTTGCTGTGTCATTAAGCTGTAATTATTCATTAGTTAGGTGAACACAAAGCTAGCCCGCCTTACTTTCGAATTTGGTTAGTGCAATGTTTAAGTGAGTTTGGTCGTATCCCGATAAAAAAATTTGAAATTTAAAGAAGAAAAAAAAAGAAAAAGATTTTTTGAGAAAAACTGTTTTCTTTCAGTATTTTTTTTTTTTAAAAAAATAGTAATATTGAGGACTTTTTACTAATTTTTGCGGCCCCTCAGAAATTGTGGGTCCTTGGCCCATACCCTATCAGGCCCTGGCTTTACCGAATTCACACTGAGCAATCTCGGGACGGGATAGCGTGGTCGGTAGGGCGCTGGGCCCATTTCGGCGAGTTCGTGAGTTCGAACCCCGACGGCCGAAGACTAATGGAGTGACTGATGCACGTTAAATCTGTCGAGTCGCAAAAGTCCTCCATGTTCCCATAACAAATCAATACCTCCGGGGGTACTGGATGGGAGATCGATCGTTCCCTAATTCAGTTCAAAATTACGATATGTGGATGAATGAATGGATGTATGAATGGGTTCGCCCTATAAACGGGTGTGACGTATGGTGTGGCAGAAGTCAAATTCTTGGCCATAGATGGCGCCAGTGGAAAACAAGAACAATCGCACAGGCATATGTCAACAACAATAACAACTGAGCAATCTCTTATCGGCCAATAATTACTTTTTTCTATTCCACTCGAACTTTATAACACAAATGAGTTACATTTTATTTATAAATTTGCTGATTTGTGAGCCAGATATACAGAGTACCAATCACATCTTCTTGAAATAAAGAACAATTAGCCTAAATTATGGGAGATTATCCAGAAAATGTGAAAGATATATTTCACGTAGTAGCAGGAATCGAACCAGTTTCAATTACGCTTTTCAAACATTATAATGGAAAAATGCATTCTTCTTTTATTGAGTTCCTGGAGCAATGGTTCCCAATTTTTTTTTGGCTGTGGAACCCTGAATGATCGACTTTCTCTTTGCGAAACCCCGAGACTTAATGATTTTTTTTAACAATTGCGAATATATTAAATAAAGAAAGATAATTATTTTGAAAATATATCTTGCTCTAAATGTTATTTATTATTTCGTTTATGCATAGTGAATAATTGGAGAATAAAATGTTTTCATCGTATCTTTGTATGAAGATTGGTTTCACAATTTGATTTCATGTCAGACAAGTCTGGACCGGGCATATATTCTAGTTCTTAATTCGATTTTAGTGCATTCTTAAATTGAAAACAAATGAGCTGAAACACGGCTTCCATTAAAATAAAAATGAAAAACGAAGAAAATAAAAGTTGAGAATGGTTATCAGAAAACATACTTCTTCGTTATTGAATTTAGCTATTTCTTTTTCGATGCAATTGAAATTTTTCACAAATTTTTATCCTTTTCGTGATTTTTTCATGATATTACTATTAGAAAAAAAAAATTGTAAATTTCTTTCACTGCAAGCATTTCAATTAAATAATTTCAGAAAAATAATAGAAATATCAAATAAGTAATGGATTGTAAAAAACAGTAAATAATGGATTGTAAATTGGATAGTTAAGAACTTTAATTACAGGGTTCGAAAATTACATCTAGTTAAAAATAAAAATCCTAACCCTCGGAATGTCTATGAAACTTACACTGATCCTTGACTTCCGTGGAATACCGTTTTATCAACAGTAAAAGAAAGGGAAGAAAAAAATTCGTCAACCACCAATTTGAGCATTGAACTTGCATTTTTTCACAACAGAAATCAAGATACACATCAAAATGCACTCGAGAATAGACTCGCAAGATTTTGTTTATAATAGCGATTCAAATCTCTATAAAATTCGGCTTTAAATAGTTAATTTCAAAAGTTTTACTTATGAATTACACAGGGGAACATATTTTTTGTTGCCGTTATACAAATACTTGTTCTTGCCTACAGTGGCGTACGCAGAATTTTTTCAAAGGGGGTGTTCATAATTTTCTGAAACTACTAAAAGAAGTTCGAGTCTGTAATAAAGCACTATTATTCCCCTAATTTAGACAGCTAGACAATTTTGACTTTTTATTTAGACAACATTGCTTAGTTAAATTTTGATTTGATTTTCTAAGTTTAAGAACATAAATGCAATATCTTCTGAAAAAAGTCCAACGTCATATGGGTGGGAAGTAACACTTTGAGGGTCACTTTCACATTCATCAGATTTTGTTATGCTAGAAACGTTTTCTTCAACGGAAGTATCTCATTTCTATACAACAGAAAAACTTACATTCGTACTAGATGCTGTCACCTCATTAATTTCAGGTCATGATTTTTTCTCAAAGTAATTAAAAATTGTTAAATTCTTGCGTTTAGACATCCTAAAGATCCAAGAACAGCAAAAATATATACATATNCAGATTTTTTTGAAAAATGAAATTTTTAATCTATTTTTGTTGAAATATCCAAGTTTAAAGATGTTATATATTACAGGGGATCACGTAAATATTGCAACAAATTTCTAGGTCAACTAGGGCTCATCTTTTGAACTGAAATTACGTGGAATCCCATGCCTGAAAATGCTGTCGTAAGTGACTAGGGGCGCTTCCCCTGTTATGACGTGTTCAGAAACAAACAAAGAAACAGTTCATAATAGAGAAGTGCTCTTAGCGGCGGATGATGACATTTCCGGACATGGTTACTACGCAGTGTCATTCCTGATTATGTGTCCTAACTCTCCTTGAAGTCTGTCGCAACATTTGCTTGATCCCCTGTTACATATAACGTTTTTAAACTTGTCAATTATGTCATTTAAAATGTCATTTTAAAAAAGAATATTTTGCTTAGAGCGATAAACCGATAAGCATTGTTAAAATCAGTTATACAAAACCATTGAAGATCTGTTAAAAAATCTCATGCAACGAGGGAAAAAAATGTTCCCCAGTGTTATATTTAGATAGCTCGTTTAAATATAATTGGATTTAATTGCGAATTACATTCGAAAAATACAACTATGAACCATACTTTTACGATTCTTTAAGCTGTGACGGTCAAAAAAGTCTTCCATTCAGATTGTAAGCAGTTGTTGTTTTTTATTATATATTTCTGAAGTTTCAAACTGTGAATTATACATTTTCGATACTTTTAATTGTGAATTATACATTTCTGATGATTTAACTTTTTAAACTCTTGGTGCATTAATTGTAAATTATATATTTCAGATCTTTTTAAACTCTCGATACATTAATTGTAAATTATATATTTCAGATGTTTCAAAGTGTGAATTAATTTTCCATTCTTTTCTTAGAACATTTATAATGTTTTAATTTATGAATTATACTTTTTTTGGCTGTCTCATTTCCAATTTATGAATTTTCAATGCTTTAACTGTAAATCATACATCTGCTAATACTTTTAATAAGGAATTTAATTTCTTTTTTAAAAAAAATATTAATCGAGCTATGATTACGTCAGGAACATTAATGAATGAATAACAATACAAAAAAAAATTTTTTTGGTCTACAAATAGAAATCAGCTGACTCTGATCAAAGTAGATACCTTTTTGCATTTAAGGTTCAAAACAATCAACTGCTAGGCCATAAACTTCGAATTACAGTCCGTATCCACATTTGCCTCCGAGAAACGCATCTTCCCCATCATCGGTAAAATGTATATTTCGGTATTAAATCACATGCCGAAATGCGATACAGAGCCTACCAGTAGACTAAAGAATAAATAAAAAAAACACAGTTTTGTTATTTTGAACATAAAACAACCCCATTATTCTGTCGTTTAAGAGAATAAAATAGAAATGCGAAAATGTGCTATGTTCGTAAACAACACTTTTGATTGCTGTGAAGTAAGCACCATGCACACTATTCCTGTGAGCTATGAACCATTGTTATAGATATCATTGTACAAATTCCGAGAGAATAAAAAGGTTAGAGAGTACATAATGGCGATATCACATTTTATAGTCTCAGAATTTTCGCGCTTTTGTTTTGGAGAATAAGATAGTCATTTTTTTCTTTTTCTTTTCGGGCAATTGTCGTCACAATTTTTTCGTTTTTTTTACTCCATTTTGACTCAATTTCTGAGAAGAAACTATTTTACAGATTGTTTTTACCTTGTAGTTTTCTCCGACAAAAGTCAGATATGAATTTATTTGGTTAGGCTTGCAATTTTATTTCAAAATTTATGGGAGTGAAAAGTATAGTGCAAAACAATATATTTATTTTAATTTAAAATTTTCGATTCTAATTTTTAGGAGGCCTTTTTTTATACCAATTGCACTTAAGACTGTTTTGCGAAAGCTCCGTCCTAAGATGAAATGATGTTTTTTGGCGAATAATATGCTATTTTAATAACTGGTGTGAGTTAGCAAATGTTACTCACAACTATTAGGCCAGCGCTGTCTACAATTATTTTGAAAATGGCCCAAAACGTCAAAATGGAGAAAAGTCGCAGTTTTGTAAAAATGAAAAAGTTTGTGGTCTAAATTTTTAATATTTAAAAATTTACTCCAATGCTGCGATACCTGGACAACACAAAAATTTGCAAAAATTGAGAATAAGGCAGTGATTTTGATAATTTTCATCCAGTTGGAAAAATGTTGCCAAATTGGCGATTTTTAAAAAAGTTTAATAACTTTTCAAATATTTAAGTTATTTGCCTGTTCCTTATTGCAAGATTATAAATACATACTTTAAAATCATTGCATTGCTTCAAGTGTAAGGCCCTTAAACTATAGTTTTTATTTTATTTTCCTTGGCGACAGAGCTTCGAAAAACAGCGTTAACTATCCGAGACAGGGAGAGAAAATTCTAAATATGCTTTTAACCCTTTTTGGCTAAATAGAGAGCTCCACCCCCTACTCGCTAACGCGCCGGAATATCCGAAATTGTTATGCAATCTTATATGATAGATAAGATTGTTAAATGATATTGTATTCAGATTATGATGGATTGAAAACACTATTTAGTTACAAATCAGTTATCTTAAAACTTCTTTAACATACCTTCTTCATAATTTGACCAATGTTGTACAATATTTAACTATTCCTAACTCAGTTGAAGAATTTTAAAGCTGACAGTAAAAATCACTTTCAGATGTTTTTTGAATGCCTAATCGATTGTAAAATGTGCTTGACGGAATAAAATTCACTAATTTATCGCACAGATGTATTTTATTTGCGTCTGTAGTTAATTGTTTCGCCTTATTTTTATTTCATTTCATTTTATTTTATTTTACTTTAGTATTCAAATGCAGGAGAATTTGAAATTATTTAAGTTCAAAAGTGCAAAAAGCGTGTTAAAAATAAACTTGGAGTCGCATGTTGGCATCGGGTTTAAGAACTTCCTTATGCTTATTAGAAAGCGTGCAACACTGAGAACTTTCATGCTTTAGCGTTTTCTTAAACAATTTATCAACTGACTTTTTCTGCAAAATTTTTTTAAGAAATCTGTTAGAAAAATAATAAAAAAGGAAATAAGAAACAGAAACAACCTAATTTTGCTTTATACGTGTTCAATTTTGCTTTATAAGTGTTGTTATACGTGTTTTAAAACGAGAACAAAATTGTATATAAGTTGCACTTGCAAGCCAAAATGTGGCAACAGTTTCTTTTTCTTCTTGATTTCCGTATAAATTTTATTTTGTTGAAGGATCAGTTTGCGATTAGTCAGATAAGAGTTCCCTATGGTTTCCCGCTAAAGTTACTTAAGGTTCATCTCGCACGTGCAAATATTTCCCTACATTTCTTAATAGTATCTGTGAGAGGAAGAAAATAAGTTTAGCATTTTGGTTTAAGCAAGTAGAGCTAATCAAAACCTAATGCAACATTTTCTCTCTGTCTTTCTCTTAAATAATTATGAGTTTGTCCAAATGAAAAGGTGACACACGTGATGGCGTTAAAAAATTATGATAGCCATAACAAATCCTTTATTTAGGATTTTATAAGAGAAGGCAAGAAGAATGCATCGCAGATAGTATATAAGTATTTGGCCAGTTCTCATGAGAGCATTTGAAGTGAACATAAAATCTTTCTAAAAGTAGATGCGTCCAAGGCAAAACAATATGCAGCAGTACGATTTTTAATGGAAGAAATTAAGCGTAAAGTGGACACTTATCGTTGAAAGATCATTGTTGATGGCAAGCACAGTCTCGGAAGAATGACTGTGAATAAGGATCAATATTTTCTAGCAAGAAGCATATCAATATTGGATTTGTCAAGAAAGGACAAGCTAAATAATTTTGTATAACTATAATTGCTGAAATGAATAAAGGTATAACTGAACTGTTAAGGTTATGATTTGTAGCATTTGTAATGCTCTGACTAAAGGAAAGAGGAAATTCCCTTCAATCACTAAAATACCTGCGCATTGTTCGGTTCTTAACGTACATATCTTTAGCATGACTTTACATTCTCTTAAAATGCTCTCATATAGACTTGTAAAATAGCTATACGCAATTTGTGGGAAAATTCTCCTGCTTTTTTCAGAACCTTGAATGTTGACGTAGCCATTAGTACATCATTTCTGATGCTATCACACGTGTCTAATTTTCATTTTGGAAACACTTATTTTCCAGCAGTTTAAAAGAACTATATATACTAAGCTATACCATATACATGTTAGGACATAGATTCTCAACCTTTTTAACGTTGCCGCCCCCTTAATAAGCAAAAAACATGTCAACGCCCCCCTTTGTGGTAATCCAGTTATTTAGAGCATGAGGGCGGAGGGGATGCGCTGAATTATAAGATGCATTTTTAGGCAATTTTTTAAACGTTAANATACCATATACATGTTAGGACATAGCATATGTAAGTCTAAATGGACAGTGTTTCAACTGATCATTTCTTAATCCAGACAAGATCCTGAAATGTGCAATAATTATTAATAATACAACAAGGGAGCGCAGTGGATCAGGGGAGAGAGCATTCGCTTCCCAATGAGCTGATCCCAGCTCGAATCCCAGCTGCGAGTGGTTGATACGAATTCTGATACCGGCTCAAGCCGACCACAATGCTGGCGTAAAATATCTTCAATGGCAGACGGGATCATGGGTTGGACTATTCTTGCCATCTGGCAAACCTTGATGTTTTCGGGGTTTTCCTTTCCATTTAACGGAAATGTGGGCTAGTTTCATCAAAAAGTCCTCCAAAATAGCTAGATTGTCCCAAAACTTGATCCAGGAGTTCAAATTTACAAGGCTACGCTGGTTATTGATAGTCGTAAACTCAAAATTGGGTCGTCTGTTCATTACCGATTATGAAATAAAATAAAATAAAACAATACAGCAATAATTGTAGTAATCTTGAAATTTCCCATCTCGATTTTATTTGTATTTTTAATTTTAATTTGGAAACTTTTTCCCACGCATGGCGAAAAGCAAACTCTCTCAACCAGACATTTATTAACACTCGCCGAATTCTTTCAACACGGAAGGTTCTCCAACGTTTTGTTTTCGAGAGAGAGGGGTTCTTCTGAATGATGGTATGCCCTTAATTAGGTTCCCTTCCATGGACCACACGCGGTGGCAAAAGATATCGTCTTTCACGGTAATACTGTCCTCCCCCTTTCGGCTGTGAGGACAGACGGACAGGAAAGTTTATCGTGGTTTTAAAAGTTGTTAAAAGAGGGAAGCCTTCACACACAACAAAATGAAAGTCCTTGTTGATGACCTGGTCGTGAGAAGGGAGTTTGTGGGGATAAACAGAATGGTAATGAACTTAACACACGACAACTTTTACAAAACTTTTTTTTTTCTGTTGAAGAGCAAAGATAAATGATCTTGAAATGCTGTTTTCTCCGAACAGAAGCTTTAAGAAATATTCTATATTATTTTTCAGTGAAAAATTAAAAAAATTGTTCGAAAAGATCAACGGGAATTGAGTTAAGGAACTGATAACGATAATTTTTTTCTTCCCTTCAACCTATACGGGTATACTTCTTTCCAATCAAAATTAAAAATAGATTTCTTAAGTAACTGTTAACCAAATTCCGCTTTTCAAGCGCAATTTTTAAAAATTATTAAAAAATTATTGATAATCACCGTGAACTGTTAATGATAATTTTTATTCTTCAACTTATACTGGATTACTTCTTTCCAATCAGAATTAAAAATAGAATTCTAAAGTCTTCTTTTATAACTGTTAACGAAATTTTCTACGCCCTTTCTTATCCCAAATTTAAAAATTACACGAAAAAATATAAGTAATTACTGTGAATTAAGTAAATGAACTGATAACTCGAGCTTTTTTCCATAACTTATGCATGCTGTACTTCTAGAAGACTACAATAACTTACAAAGATTTTACCTATGGGATGGATCGAAAATCTTTTTTAAGATCGATTGAAAAATTTACAAATAGGATGACTCTTATTGCTAAAATCGATCTCGATAATGATTCCTCAGATTCCCACACTTTAGTATTTGGTTGCGTGTCCTAAAACATATAATTTTTATTTAGCTTTTGCCGAGAATAAGAAAAAAAAAATAAGCACAATTAGAGCCGTGATTTCTTGAACATGAACATAAAAAATCTCAAACAAAGGAAAGCTTTCAAAAGTTACAAACAAATTATTCTTCTGACGAATTTGTCTCCTAACAATTATGGGAAAATATCTGGAATATATATATATTCCAGAATTTTTTTCTGAACTATATATATATATATATTTTGCAGTACAAAATGACGCAAAAAAAATTTATAATATTGGTACTGGATTATGGCACAATATTTTAGGAGGTTAAATTTATCTAACTTTTTTATATTAAAAAATAAAATNTATATATATATATATATAGTTCAGATCACGCTACTTTGAACCATGAGCCACCTTCATTTGCTTTTATTATTATTACTTAATTTTTCAAAAGATGTATTTCTTACTGAAATAACTCCAAAAATTTAAAAATAAAGATATTAAAAAAAAGAAAAATTCTAAAAGAATATAGAATTTTAGAGAAAAAAAAATATAATAATCTGAAAATTAAAATAAATGAAATTCATCAATGTTTCTTGGTGACGTCGGGAAAAAATTAATGAAAGCTTCTAAATCTTGATGTCATAATGGGCACCTGATTAAAATAAAAAATAAATAAATAAATAAAAAAAATTTTAAAAAAATCGAAAAATAACGAGACGGGATTAGGTGAGAAAAACAGGTGACAATAAAGCACCCTGGATAAAAAAAAAAAAATCATCATGCTTCTCTTTTAAATTATGTTCACAAAATGGCAAAATCTTGTTTGCTTATCGTCATATGGGTTGTTTCACTTGACCCGACTTATCATCGCTGATAAGAGGAGGCAGCTCATCTGATAAGGGGTGCACCTGAAATCGTGTTGACCTTATCATAGCAAGGCAACGTCACTTCGAATTCTGTGCAATGCCCCTTGTATCACCTTTTTGATGGCTGGCGAACGAACTGTAGATGACTATCTCCATTTTTTTCAGCATGAGAAAAATTTTGTCTTAGACACTTCGTTAACCTGCTATTATACTTGTTATTTAGCGAAATGACTAAAACTTCATCTTTTATGTTTGATTGTGTTAAGTATGGACATCCTGAAAATATGGAGAAAATAGCATAACTCCATTTACTTCTTTATAAACTAGCTGAATACCCGCTGTTCAGGTTAAAATAAATAAATAAAAAATGGGTATTTATTATGACTACGGCATCATGTTTGAAACTGAGGCATATAAAGACATTTCCTCTATATCCATAAAAGCAAAAGTTTATTTGTATGGATGTTCGCTAATCATTCGAGAACGGGAGCACCTATTTGAACAATAATCGCCACTTTCCGGCTTCGTTTAGTTCGGGCGCAAAATCGAAAATAGGAAATATCATTATTAAAATGCATGGTTACAGATTGAATTTCCGAAATATATTTTGAATGGGTTCATCGATTTGGTGCGACGTTTTTTGTTATAGGTTGATAATATTTTTTTTGGTTCATTTAGCGATATTTTCTATCCCTATTCGTTGAGATGCTCGCATGCAATATTGAAAAACATGTTTTTTTTTTTCATTGTTTCAACGGTGCACTGTTATGGAAAAAAAAATTTAAAATTTTTTTTAAAAAATGAAGCAGACGAAAGCTTGAGAAAAATAAAATGCCTAACGTACGGTAAATGAAATAAAAGCAATTGCTAGCTAGAATAACGTAAGCTAACATAACTTATCAAAAATTAATGTAACAAAATGCAGCCGAATGCTGATGATTATTATTTTTTGACCTCCTTTTTTAACGCAAATTTTTAATTACATAACTGCAAATTATTATGCCTTAAATAAAAATATCCTAAAAGTTATAAAAATATACCAAGATTAATAATGGCGATCCATAATGGTGGAATATTAGCGGGAAAATGCATTTAAGCGTACAGTGTGCAAAAAATAAATGGATAAAATCCATTCATTAGAGCTTTTGATCTAATGATTGGATCTTCGCGTTCTAGGTATCTTAATGGCTCAAAGGGGTGACTTCAAATATGGTAATTAATAAGTGTAGATGATATTTTAGGATACGAAGTCACACGCAAAAATGTACTTTCTCTGAATAAGAAAATCCTTTTTTTTTTAACGAATTCGGTATTATGGCCTTCAAAATAAACTAATTTTACTTTTTGCGTATCCCACCATTTCTCGAGAACTTTTGAAAAATTGAAAAATTTTTGCACGAAATTATAAAATTTGTTTATCCAATGATAATTTTATGCAAAATATAACTTTTAGTAAATATTCATTATTTTTTATTATTTTAGTTAACAATAGTTGTAAGACTTACAATTTTTTACACCATTTTAAAGGCAAAATTTAAGTGAAATCGGCTGAAAAGTTAATGAGAAATTGAATTTTAAAGATATTTTTTTTTTAATTTGATTTTTCAGGAACTATTTGACTGATTTTGCTCAAATTTTGTATTTTGCCTCGTAAAATTAAATTTTTTAAAATGACGTACAAAATTGTGCACCTTGCAATTCAAAAATTTTTCGACTTTTATTAAAGAAAATAATAAAAAGTAATAAATAGTTACTAATGGTTATATTTTGCATGCAATTATCTTTCGATAAACGAAATTTATAATAACGTGCAAAAATTTTTCAATTCGCTTGAAAAGTTCTCTAGATATGATGAAATACGCAAAAAGTCAAATTAACAATAAAGGGCAAAAATTTTCCTCCGTTCTCCTAATTAAACTATTGGGACCATATTTTCCAGATTGCGGCTATCCCCTACATTTTGGAGGTCAGAAATCCGAATAAGTCAGTAAAAAAGGTATGTTTATTCAGAAAAAGTGCGTTTTTGTGCGTGATTTCGTAACTTAGAATATCGTCTGCACTAATTAATTGCCATATTTGAGGTCACCCCCTTGAACCATTAAGTCTTAGAAGGTGATGATCGGATCATTAGATCAAAAGTTATTGTGGTTAATACGCTTAATATAATGTGCACTGTATAAATTACATGTTTGTAAACTCACATTTAAGGCCCAGAGCAGTTAAGTCTCAAATTCTGGATATTATCGAAATATTAAGATAAAAAATGTTTAACGCAAAAATTGTTTCATCTAGATTTAAAAAATTTAAATAAAACTGATTCGTAATCAAAAGTTCATTTTATTACTAATAAAACTAATCATATAAATGAGAAGACTGATTTTAATACTCATTTTTTTGGTCGGTCTTTAGCTCTTGGACAACGCCATTGAACTAAATTATTTCATTTAAAATGTATCATTAACTGTTTTAAATCAGTGTATTCTTTTAACTTAAAAAAATTATGACAATTAAAGTTCGTTTCGTTTTAACAAGAAAAAAAAAATCCTTGAAATAAAATGCACTTGTTCGCAACAGGACGCTTTAATTGCTAATACAACGATGAAAAAATTGCTAATTTGATTTTATTATATATTAAAAGCTCTACTGAACTAATTAGTATATTTGTTTTGTTTAAAATGCTAACAGATGTTGTATTGAACATTTTAATTAAAAATTTACTACGATATTTGTTTTCGTAAAATCTGAAAAATTTCTCAAAGTGCTTAAGATCTGTTATTATGAACATGTAAAAGAAAAATAATTAAATCCAATCTCATTTGAGCAATATGAGTTTATACTTGCACATTTTCTTGATTTTGATTGTATGATAATTAATTCTGTAAGACTTGAAATTCTACTTATTTAAAAACTGGTAGCCTGAGGTGGCTTACAAACAAGGCCCTAATAATTCCACTTCTTTTAATTTATTATTATTTTTTGCCCTTCACTATGGTTTTATGTTATTAAATTATGCAAAACACGTTTTTAGAAGTTCATCATAACAATAAAAAAGTTGCATATACTTAGTATCATCTCGGCGTGATGGTATTGCTCCCGGCCAACTCATAAGAGTCAAAATTTATCACGAATTTCAACACATTTCATATTTATCAAGAATGTAAATCCGGTGGGAATACGGTCCTTTAGTAGGGACGTATTACCACCTTGACGTATTACCGTATTACCTATGTTAAATATCTTTATTAGTATAGTTGGTACTCATTAAAACAGATCTAATTAGCACAATTAATGAAACAGCATTGACGACTGACATGGCAATTATTTAAGGTCCCCCGAAATGAACAAGTACCTTTTGTCTATTAAGTTTTTTAAGTGCATAACTTATTTTTTTTAATGTAGTTGTGGTTCATTTTAAAATACTTAGATTTATAAAAAATCGTTTCTTACGTTTTTATACTCAAAATAAACACGTGGTGTCAGAAAAATATAGCAATACTTATTCGGAGGCGGTGATGCACTCCGTAGACTTTGAATATTTTAATTTATTTTATTACCAGGGTTGAACAGCCGACCCAATTATGAGTTTATATCTATTATTGTTCAGCTCCGTAGCCTTGTAATTTTGAACACAATTCAGAAGACAAGGCAACTCCTGGAACAAGCATTGGATCAAACTAGCCTTCATGGAGGACGTTTTGACAGAACTAACCAGCGTTTGAGTAACATGGAAAGGAAAAGCACGACAACCTTCTACGATTAGCTCGACGACGAGGGGACGAGGGAACTCAATGATCCATCGACCATTGAGTATATTTTATGTCAGCACTGTAGTCGCAGCAAGCCGGGTGCTGAATTCGTATTGACCAGTCATCGCTGGGATTCGATAAATCGAAACAATTACATGATAACTTCGTAACTAAGTTTTCATGTATGTAAAACAGACTTATTTTAAGCAAATATTTAACGTATAATTAACTATTCAACTTAACTAAAATTGCTAATTAAGACAACCTAACAAAATGAATCTAAATAAATGCAAAAAGTATAACTAATAATTTGACGCTACATATATTATTAAGGTAACCTAACAAAAAGAATTATTAAATGACTATAGTGATGCCAATTTAGAAAGAGAAATACCCGCGATTCTGGCGTAACATAAGCTGCAACTGCTGGCGTAACATAAGTGAATCCCTGTCCAGCTGATAGTTCAGTGTCTTTAATCATTGAGTTATATGCTTTATTTTTACTATAAAATAAAATTTAATAAAATTAAATTAAATAAATAAATGTTAGTTCATTTCGAAATCCCCTTTCAAAATAAGATAAACTCAAAATATTACTAAGCGAATAATTTTATTGAATTATGCGAAGAAAAGAAAGAAAAAAAAACTTAGAAGCTTTAAAGTTAAGGAATGGAATTTCTCTCAATCAAATAAATTGCAGCTCTTATTTAAACTTGTTCAGTAGCTAAATGACACTTAAACAAAAAAAAACAAAAAACAAAAATATGTTGAAAACAAAAACGCCCAAAACTTCTTATCCTCTAAGCCAAGATGGCGAGAGCTCTCTCAGAAAGGAATTTTGTGACATTTTAAGGTTACAAAAAAATCTCTCAAAAACAATTTAGCATCACACTTCAAAATTCAAAGCGATGCTACAACGCAGTTAATATTACATGCCGCACACGTTCTTTCAAAAGTAGAAACAAAATCACTCATTGTCAGAAACGTATATCAAAATCTTGACATGTTTAATTTTGCGTGCTTAAAACAAGCGACATAGGTTGGAACTTTTTAAGAAATTTTCGCCCATAATTCTCTCCTGAATGAAAGAGTTGAAATTCTTATTCGTTCTGCCTGCAGTATAAAACAAACAGACAGGTGATATTATCGCTACGCGATTGTTTGCAAACAGTGGTCGCACAACAGTGGTCGCTTTTTTTTTCTATTATTTGTCACTAAAATTTTCTCTCTCTCTTTTTGCTAAAAAACTTCTTCTTAAACAAACGTGATTGCATGTTTTCTGTAACTTATGTGACCTTTATAAAACAAATCAAGTAACAGCTGATTTATAGTTTTTAGTATTTTAATGTAGGTCTTAAAACATGGGTCGCCAAAATTTTTTCATCATCGACCCCTATATAATTTTTTGAAATCTCTATCGACCCCCATAAAAGTAATTTTCTGTTAATTAAAATAAAACTCGATTAGATACTGTGTTTGTACATTTATTTTATGATTTTGAACATTTATTAAAGTAATAGTACATTGTGTAACAATAGTTTTATGAAAAATATATTAATGTTGAAATATAAATACCTTAATATTTATTAAATAATAAGTAATTATAAATAAGTGGAAGTAATAAGCAACTACAGATTTATTGCTTCTTAACCAATGAGATGAGTGTGCCTGGTGTTTTTTTGCAAGGTTCGCTATATTGGGTTCAAAATTGGTCAATTTTAATTTTAAATCCCCTCGTAACTCCACATTTAATTTATTTCTGTACTTAGTTGAATTTACGTGACTGAAACCGGCTTCAACCATATAGGAACTTGGAAAAGCTAGCATAAAAAGGCTGAGCTATTTCATGAAGTTCTACATATTTTTGCATTATATTTCTTCAAAATTTACTTATTGTTAAATTTTTAAAAAGCGTCTTTGCTTCAAGATCCGATAAAATCTCAGCAAACTCATCTTGCAGGTTGATGTCCACGTTTTTGATGATGCGTTTATTAATTTATGTTCTATAAAGAAACTGATATTAAGTCAATTATTAAAAAAAAATCACAAATTTTACATACTCAATTAGATATTTAGGATTTATGTTTTAAGAACTGTTTTTTTCTTCGACCCTTCCGATTCGGATCGACCCCCATTCGAAGATCGACCCCCACTTTTGTTAAATAGACCCCTGGGGGTCTATATAGACCACTTTGGCGACCTCTGCTTTAAAAGCTTACTTAGCTGACAAAAATACTAAGATTAGAAGAAGAAAAAAAAATATTGTAATAGTACCACAAGACTGAATTTTTAAATTTTCAAAAATATTTTCGTTCTTCTCCTCCCTCCTTTTCTTCAAATTGAAGAGGGGGATTTTTTGAACTTTTAAATAAATTGTCATAATTATTACCTTATTTTTTTCAAAGCAATGATTTTTTTTTACAACCGTCGAACTTAAAAAACAGGGCCAATTTTTTGGATTTACGACTACCGATGTTCAACTCCGTAGCCTTGTATTTTTGAACACAATCCAGAAGACAAGGAAACTTCTGGATCAAGCCTTTGAAAAAATTTGCCCTTGTGCAGGACTTTTTGATGGAACTAACCCGCATTTACATGGAAACCACGAAAACCTCCCACGATAAGCTGGATGGTAAGAGGAGTCATGATCCGTCTGCCACTGAGGATGTTTTTACGTCAGCTCTGTGGTCAGTGCGAGCCGGGTGCGGTATTCGAATCAACCAGCCATGGGTGGGATTCGAGCCCGGTTCACCTCATTAGAAGGAAAACGCTCTGTTCGCCTGAGCCAAAGCAAAGATTGTAATTTTTGGAACTTTTTAATAAATTATCACTTTTTTTCCGAAGCGCGAATAGCTTTTTCAAAGCAAAGGAATTGATTTTTGTTATTTTTGAATAAATTATTTCCCTCCTTTTTTTTAAAAAAAAAATCCCAAGGGGAATCATTAATTAAAAAAATTGAATAAACTGTTACTTTTTTTAGATTATTTTTTTCAAAGCAAAGAAAGTGGAAAGGGAGTGATTTTTGTAATTTTTGAATGAATTCTCACCTTTCTTCTCCTTCGATTTTTTTTCCTCTCAAAGCAAGGGAATAATTGTGAAAGAATTGTCATCTTCTACGCTTAATATATTTGTTCTTACTAATTTTTAATTCATCACCCCACAAAAAAAATTAACTTATATTTCAGAATTCAAAATCAAAATTATAAAAATTTGAATTTTTGAAAAAAGTTTTTTTTTTCTAATTCAAAAAAAAAGAAGAAAAGAAACGCCAAGGATTGGGGAAAAATAGAAGTGTGAAAAGGCACGCAAATACAGCAGGTGAACAAAATAATATTTTCTATACTAATACATTTTTTCATATTTCCCCAAGAATGCTTAAACCTAATATTTTATAACGTGCGATTTCCCATACATATCGATGAAGTTGAAGCTTTTACAAGGTTTGAGGGACCTACAAACGGAAAATAATGTTTTTGAACACACTATGCCAAAAATGTAGCAATAGCTTGTAACTTGTGATTCCGCAAGCCTAGCTTGAATATATATGGAAATATAAAAAATTTTTATAAAAAAAAATTTTTTTTTTTTGTATTACGTTTTTTTTTTCTCGCTAAAACTTTAAAAATATTTAATAAAACTAAAAAAAATTGGTTCTCTTTCGTGTAATATGATCTTCTCTTTTCCAGCTGCATAATGTTTTTTTTTTATTTTTCCGGTTGTATGAAAGCTCTCTTTTCCAGCTTTTCTAATTGCATGCCTGCTTTTTCTTTTTTTTCTTCTTCTTCTTCTATGATTGCTCTCTTTTCCAGTTGAATAATTTTTCTTTATCTTTATCCGATAGTATGAAAACTCTTTTGCCGGTTTTATGATTCTATATTTCATTACCACCGACGTTGAACAGCCGACACAATCCCGAGTTTGCGACTATCGATGTTCAACTCCGTAGCCTTTTGAACCCAACTCAGAAGATAAATCACCGAAGTCAAGCATCACTGGCTACGGTCAGTGTGCGGGTGGATGACCACCTGGATCAGTCTGCGTAGGGACCGAGGGTGTGCGGTATTGGTCCTCGTTAAACTGTGCTACCGTAAAGTGCTCGACTTCGCGCGCAGGTCGTCGGGCTACCGAAGCGGGGGTACCATCCCTTCCACAGAGGATCAAAATTGTGATGGCATGTCTTCGGATCATCCTCCGGGATGTTTCCCAGACCGTCGCCAATAGCTCATTGTGCAGCTCTGTGACGTAAATTAACAACAACAACAACAGAAGATAAAAAAAAAAAAAGAAAAAACTCCTGGATCAATCATTTTAGAAAACTAGCCTTTGTTGAGGACTTTTTTGTTGGAACTAGCCGGCACTTGCATTACATGGAAAGAAAAACCATGAAAATCTCCCACGGTCATCCCGATGACAAATCAATTCTAACACATGATCCGTGTATCACTGAGGATATTTTGCGTCAGCTCTGTTGTTGAGGCTACTCGGGTGTAGAATTCATGCTACCCGATTGTTCTCTTTTAAGATTCTATAACTGTTCTCTTTTCCAGATGATTTATTGTTGTTTTTTGTGGCTATAGGAATGTTCTCTTTCCAGATTGCATGAGTATTCTTCTCTTCAGCAGTTTATATGCTCTCCTTTATGGTTTGTAAAGTGTATTTACTGTAAAGTGTGTTTACTGTAAAGTGAATTTACTGTAAAGTGTATTTACTGTAAAGTGTATTTACTGTAAAGTGTATTTACTGTAAAGTGTATATATAGTAAAGTTTATCAATTGTAATCTGCAATTGCTGTGAAGTGTATTTATCGAGAAATGTATTTAAAGTGTATTTATTGTGAAGTGTATTTATTGGGAACTGTAAATAGTAAATAATCCTTTTTAGTAATAAGTTTAAAATTATAACTTTCATTTTATTGCAAATGCTTTATAACATTTAATTAAAACACAATAAAAAAATAATTACATCTATTTAAAATTTTTAAATAATGTCCTTTTTTAAAAGAAATGCAATAAAAGTCCCAAAACTCCATAATTATATTAAAAATAATAATAAAAATTGCATATCAAGAAAAACAAAATGTAATTTACGAAAAGAAACAACCTTCGAGAAATTTATTACTTCCATAAACTTACACAGAAGCAATTTCCTTCGTGGCAACATTAAAACTGAAAAAAACTTTTTCAACTGAAACAGATTAAGATAATAAACTTTCTGCTTAATCAAATGCCCAGACAATCAACTAAATTGGAAAAATATATCACCTCATCAAATAAGGGGGTCTAGTCCGTAAAATTGGGTGATCTCTATTAATAACACCCTTTTTGAAAAACCCCGTCTCTCAAATTAGGGACATTTATTTCATTTTTTATTTTTTTTCTTCATTTTTATTTCATTTTTATCACCTTTAAGAGTGGTAACATTAATTTATTTTCCTTGATTAATAGAATTTGGAGCCGCTGTTTCTTTTTTTTTCTTCCTTCTTACCGATTTTTGAATGCATTATGTATGACGTGGGTGTGTGTGGCAATACAGCACCAGAAATTACTTCGTCTTGCAAAAATGAGATCGATCATATTCAGTAATGAAATTGATTCATTGTTTTCAACCAATAGAAGAGAGAATTATGCTTCCAGTTTATGCCAGAGAGGGGGGGAATTTTCAAAATACAGATTTCTGTTCTATTTTTACGTTGTTCAACAGAACGCACACCAGAAAATATTCCCATTAAAGGATAAATTGAAATCTCGATCACTGTTACGAGTTCAAAATCTGATTAAAAATTTAACAACTCTCAGATTATTAATGTGGTTTTCTTATTATTTTAATTATACTAATAGGTTTGATTTAATTAAACGAAAACCTAATTTTCAGGAAACTTTTCATTAAATTTGTAACAATTTAGATTTTTTTTTTTTTAAATAATCCTAGGTAAGCAACTGAAACTACAATATTGTAGTTGCTGATGGCAAGCATTTAAGGGTCCATATCGGACAAAAAAAAGATTTTACTATACCTCCATGTAAAACTACAGAGGTAGTAACTAGATTGAATGGAATTTTTTTGTTTTATATCGGAATATTTCCGTTTCCTTTTATTCATTGAAATGTGTCTCATTAAATCAAATTACCAATATTAGAATAAATTTTTAAAAAATACTTCAAATCTTAAGACTTTAATATTTTTAGTATTTTTCAAAGTTTTTTTATAGCTTTATTTTTTTTTAAAAGCCTTAAAATGGTTTTAAAAATTAGTACAAAATTCAAATTAGATTATTAGGGTCATATAACCTCTATAACTACTGAAGTGTAGAGGGATACAGAAAAAACTTTTAGCATTCCGAATTTCGATTTTACTACCATAATTCATGATTACATTAACAAAACACGAATTATATTGCCAGAGGTGCTAATAACTTTAGGTATACGTACGTGGTCCTCAGGTCTTAACTTAGTAAAAGAATATAAATATTTCAAATGATAAATTGAAATATTTATGTTCTTTTCTTATTCTTAAGTAGAAAACATACATATTGTTATATTATAGTCGATTTAAATACAATAATGAATAGATTTAATAATAGTTTGGAAAAAAAATAATAAATTTTAAAAAATACTAAGTTTGAGTAAGTACTACGCAATGCTGCATTAATTCTCAGTTTCAAAACTATTTTAAATATGTAAACCACACAAAGTAAACAATTATTGAAAAGAATCTAATATTAATTATAAAAAAATATTAAATTCTTGGGGGTAAAATTTCAAAATTATAGGAAAAATACAAAAATTCAAAGTTAATAAATTTATGCATGCATTATAAAACAGTTAATTAAAATACGCATAAAAATATTATCTAAATAGATATAAAATCAAATACTCATAATACTATAAGGTTTCACTTGAGTATTACACAGTCATAAATTTTGTCATACGTACTAAGGTACCAGCACGTGTACGTGGTACCAGTACGTGGACTTGCATTTTCTTGACTGAATTATCTTTAAATATTAGTAAATATTTATTTAAATCATTCATGCAGATCACGGAACAACTCTGTCAAAAGAAAAATAATAATTTTCAGAATAACTAAATGTATAATACTTAAAAATATTTGTGTTTTTGAGCGCGTGGATTTAGCGTCATTTTTCGAAAACCACTTCTGTTTATTTGGAATTTTACCCGAATAACTACCCCAGAAAGCTTATCCCTTTCAGTGAGGGTAAAACTATAAATGTTCTAATAGTGTGTTTTTAGAAGCGAAGTCACATGTGTGGACCAAATTAATGAAGAGGTTAAACTAATGCTAATGAATAAAACAGAGAAAAATGTATACTTAATAAATTNACTTAGCTTTTTTTTTTTTTAAATTAATACAAATTTAAATGCTTCATACAGATCACAGAACTACTTTGTCGGAAGAAAAATAATTATTTTCAGAATAACTAAATTGTGTAATTGTTAGCGTCATTTTTCGAAAACCACTTCTGCTTATTTGGGATTCTACCCAAATAACTTACAGGTTCTGAATCTATTGGAATCCCCAGAAAGCTTAAACATTTCAGTGTGGGCAAAACTATAAATGTTCTAATAGCGTGTTTTTCGAAGCGAAGTCACATATGTTGACCGAAGTAATGAAGAGGTTAAACTAATGTTAATGAATAAAACAGAGAAAAATGTATACTTAATAAATTATTATTTACTTAAATAAGGAATTTGCACTCAGATAATTCTAAATGGGTTTATAATAAAAGAAATAGCGTTCTATTTTTTTTTTCTTTGAAGAGATAAATAAATAATTTAAAAATAAGTAAAACACTAAGCTATTTTATCAGAAAAAAAAGTCTCTTCTAAATTACGAAATAACTAAATTATTTAGAAAAGAATTGCAATTTGAAAAAATTCTTAGAAGTAGAATAAGATGCAATGGACATTAAGAGAAGATGTCTGAAATCAAAAAAAAAATTAGTTTATTATATTCTGTCAGTAAATGTTACCCTATTTTGGAAGTTTTGATTCCAGCAATGACTCGTTGCTTACGTATTAATTAATTATTTTATTGCTTTTAATTGCATTTTTATAATAATTGACTAGCTATGAGTAGAAAATATTTCAGATATGTTTATAGTCAGGGGCCTAGGCAAATAAATTTTTTTTTCTTCAGAAAATTCATACTGAATTGGAAAATCAGAAAGTAGTTAACAGCTTCCTCAAAAAATAATTAGCAGGACTGAAGCCTTTTATGTAGTTAACAAAAAAAAATAATAATAACAGGTTGACTAAATTTTCACTGAGAAATTTTTCAGTATACAGATAAAATATACTCGAGGTTTCTAAAAATCTATTAAAATAAACTTATCATTTAAATTCACCACAATTTTTCAAATGTCATAGCAAAAATTCATTGTCCGTGCAGAACGATTGGATGTTAGATACTATTATATAGGGCTCCTTGTCTAGGTAGAGTATATAGTCCTATTTTTAAGTAATAAACTGAAATCTATTCCAAAATGCGAGCTTTTATAAATAGTGTATCAGGTCTGGGGAATTCAGTTGGGTGAAAATTTATTTCATACTTCCAGAAACAAGAGTTGATGTAAACGCGAGATTTTCTTTTCATCTCCTTAAAAGCATCATCTCTCCGCATTTTATGTTTATATTTTATTTCTTTTTTTTTTCCTTTTTTTTTTCATCATATTTTTATGGAATGGAGAAAACCGTGTGCGTAAATCCAGACTTTAAGACGTTTCTAAACTTTTTTTTTCTATTTATTAATTTATGTATTTATTTAATTTTTGGTTTCCCACGCACCTCAGCGAATTCAGGACACGACTTATTAACAAGCGCACTTTGCTATAAATTGCAAAACAATCCATGAACTTTTTTAATTTCTAAATTAAAATGTAAAAACAAACGAAAAAAGGTAATTCCGCAATGGAGAATAGAACAAATTATATAAATAGACTCCACTTACTATATTATACATTATTAAAAAAAAAATTTCGAGTAACTTTACACCAAAAATGGTGGCAACTACTTCACATCAAAGTGGTGCAGTGAAACGCATTCATAACTCTTACGGATATAGGTATTTCGCTATACCAAGAATACTTTACATTACTTAGTGTACAGTGGTTGTCACCATGTTCGTTATTCAATAACACTAATATTTATCATTACAATAAGATATGATACTCATAAGAGTTAGTAACGTTACTTCTACGATACAATAAAAAGCAAGAATCAGTCATTTAGAATGTATGTATACATTTAAAAACAATAATAAAATTAGATTGTTAATCAAGCATACACAGAAGCATAGAGAGAGTGTGTTACTATGAATTCGAACAAGGCTTAACAATCGCGAAGAAATAAAATACTATAAAATTATTTAATACAGTTGACGGATTTATGTACACTTCCTTATGAGAACATAATTATCTTTATTATACAACAGAAAACATAAATACCTTTTTATCAACAGCTACCTTCTTATTTTAAGCAATATCAAGCTTTAGCTTTCTTGTAAACAAAAAATATCGACCGCTTGGCCATTGAAAAATTTACGTCTAGATTGACGAAAATAATTCATGAATGGAGTCATTAAAAAATTTACGTCTAGATTGACGAAAATATTTCATGAATGGAGTCATTAAAAAATTTACGTCTAGATTGACGAAAATAATTCATGAATGGAGTCATTAAAACATTTACGTCTAGATTGACGAAAATAATTCATGAATAGAGTGAGCTAGGTATAAAGCTTTTTCACTTTTTGAAGTTAAGATTTAACTGTGCAAGTTTTAAAGTGTGTATGAACGCTCGATTCGGAATACATACTTTTTTTAACATACATTTGCATACTTTTTTACTTATCAACAACATACTTTATTTTAGAGTTTTTCAGCACCAAATTCGGGTAGGTTTCACACCATAGTTATCACAGTATACGTTAAGTAGAGTTTAGAGCTAAAGTAACTTTTGTTTTCTTTCTAGAAACTTAACTGAAAATGCTATTTAACAAATGTTGAAGTTCAAAAATAATCTCCAAACGCATAGTACTTTATAAATTACAGATTAGGAATCGAAAGTACATTTCTAGAACTTAGAATGTTCTTCCGAGTTGTATCAATGACTAAGTTATTTCTACGAAGAACTTAGCAACAACTTATCTAAGTTAGAAGGAAAAAATCTGCCGTAGTTTGTAACTTACTAATCATTAATTGAAACAACAGTATTAGAATTTTACATTTTTTGCGGATAAAATCTGAATCATCAACTTACCTCTACTGACTAATGAGAACTTAACTGAAGTTCTATTCATCAAATACAATTCTTAAAATTGAAAAATTATGAAGAAATAATACTAATTTTTAAGTTACAACTTACAACGCAAAGTAAAAAACACCACAACTTAGGGCAAACCTTGTAATTAAAATTTAACTAATTAAATTATTCCTACTGAAAACTTCGCGGAATATCTGTTTGGCCACTACAATTCGTCTTAAGATTCGAAAATTGTATCTTAATCACAGTCAATTGTATGTAATAACAAAAATCAAAAATACCACAGCTCCGAGTGGATCCTCTGGCGTAGAGTCTATGTCAAAAATCTAGTAACTTGAACGTTATAACGAAGCAGCCTACACTGTAAAAAAATTCTAGATCAATTTACAGTAAAAAGTACTTACTCTGGAGGCCAATACTTTTTACTGTAAAATTTTACGAAACAAAAAATTTAATTTTAGCAGTTATATTTAATGAATTACTGTTATTGAATAGACGATATTTGAAAAATTTCAGAATAAAATTTCCCGATATGAATGGATTTTATGGATGCCAGTATTTTTACCAGTACAGGGTGACAGTATTTTTAATCTGATCTGGAATCACCGTAATTTGAGCCAAAGTTTTTTGCAGCGTATATTGCAATCTGACTAACTTATCACAAACGGATATTTCATAACTCAACCGAAATCATATTCTCTCGTTGACACTTCAACTTTCATAAAGTTTCCTGATCAACTTAGAACTTAACAATTGCAACTTATTTCGAAATTGTAAATCTAGCGACATCCTCTTGAACTACACTGTTTATCATAAATTAAGAATAAATAAAAAAAAAAATAGTGATAACTCTCTCAAAAGGAAGAAAATAAGAATGTCAAACAAGAGTTGCCAAGTAAAACTGAGATACATGCAAATTAGTGGTTCTGAAATGGAATGACGTCATCTGCAATGAGCATAAAAAAATTTAAGTTTAATCGCAAGCCTTTCGAATTTCACCGAGTTTCTGAAATAAAAAGTTCGAAATTACCATCAATGGCCTCCAGACATCATTTGTCCTAAGAACTGAGAAGGAGATCTACTGGAAGAATAAAAGCCGAACAGAGATAAAAGTGGAACTGGGGCTAAATGTGAGTCTTTCTGTAGTCCATAGACTTATGTAACAATTTCTAACAACCGTTTCGGCATCCAGAAGATTCTCCGCACTGGACGGTCAAAAACTACGACGAGAGCTGATGACCGATATTTATTGTTATGTGCGCGAAGGAATAGTACTCAGGAAGAATGGTGACACCGTCTACTGTGAGTAGAAAGCTTTACGAACGTGGCTTATTCGCTAGGCGACCAGCCATTTGCTTGCTACTCTCGTCACGCCATAGAAAGGAACGTTTGAGGAAGGCGCAGGAACATGTCCACTGAGCAACTGACCAATGAAGGGCTGTTCTCTTCACAGATGTGTCCCGTTTCAGCCTCCAAAGCGATTGTAGGCTATTTTGGTGGGAACCTAGAATCCCATATCATTCATCAAACATCTGATAAAGAGATGCATACCAAGGAGGCAGTGATTGTGTACGAGTTGGTATCTTTTTGGGTGGACGCACAGACCAGCATGTTTTTCCACATGGAACAGTAATTGCTCACGTGTATAGAGATGACATCCTTGATGTTTATTTGCGTTCCTATGCTGATGCAATAGGTGATGATTTCATGCTGCAGAACGATAAAACAACTCAGCACAGGACTCGCATCATGCATGATTATTTTCAGCAGAAAACAATTCAGCGCATGGAGTGGCTAGCTCAATCAATCCTATGGAGCATGTTTGGAATGTTTTAAGAAGAAATGTACTGCTTTCAAGCATTCTCTTACCCTTGAAATAGTGTTTGGTTGGAACTGGTAGACCGTATAGTTGAAAGCATACCACTTCGCTTTATGTGCTGTATTGCTGCTAAAGATGATCATACACGGTGATCATATTTGGTGATTTTTCCATACTGAAAGTACTTTTTCTTTTCCAAACTGACACGGCTGATTTATTAATTTAATACATATGCTAATTTCTGTAACACCATAACTGTCTATTTAAAACTTTTTATGTGTTTAAAACTTTTTATGCGTTTATAGTGCACTTGCATCCAGTCAGTGCACTATAATGTGTGACAGTTCATTAAATTCCACGCATAACTTGTTGAGTTAAGATCCCTTTTATGATTTTTCCTTAATTTATAACAGTGTACCTATGCTTTGCCTGAAAATTATAATTTCATTGGAAATACAATTCTACTATTTCTCACAAACTTTTGAAATATTTGTCTGAATATTAAAGAACACTTCATAAAGTTTCAACAATTAAAGCATCAACACTAGAAACACCGTCATTTTTGAAGAAAAAGAAAATGACATCTTTCAAGTTTCTGTAAAACTTTATAGTCTAAGTTTTTATATATATTTTTTATTATCTCAATCACGTATTGCTCGTGAAAGTCGAGCAAAATTTATCAAGATCCATTTCAAAAGCATGACTTAAGAAATGGAAATTTTGTCCCTATCAGTGCTCTAGCTCATAATTTATTTGCCAATTTATGATAGGATCCTATGAATATTAGTCTTTGTTTATTTTATTTTAAGCGGAATTTAACGACATGATGTTATGAATTTCGAATTAGTTCAACGTAAAATACATTATTGTTCAATTATTAACTGTCCATCCTTGAGGCAGCATTAATCAGTATGAAAACGTATTAATCAGTNGTTGCAAGAATCGCAGTAGCTGCCTGCAAGATATGCCTGGAGTATTGCAGAATGTTCGATTGTCCATGCGCCGGAGATGTGAGGTGTACATTGTAGCCGGTGACAGAAACTTCGAACACTTACTTTGGCCCATGTACCATATAATTTTTTCAATGCATTATTATAGCGATTTTTCACTTACGGTCTCTTTTCTTTATGATGCATCTGTGTACGTCACCGCTTCAGGAAAGCATTTCCGACCCCACATTGCTATATGATTTCGAGTCGTAAGGATGCCCCCTACCCCTCTTAGAAGTTCTGAAACGCTTAACTGAGACACCCTGTATATATATCAGTATCTTTTGTTGTACATAAGCTATAGGATTAAGAAACTTCAAATTACGAAGGGGTACAGATCTACATACATGGAGTATAGTGAATTTAAAAAAAATTGACTCTTGAAAATTAGTTCGAGAATGAGTTACAGTTACATAATTAGTTGTAACTGTTAAACTTTCAGTTAGAAAAAACTCATGAGATCTGTGGTCTAATAAAGCAACTAGCCAGCGGAAATTTTACTACTGAGCAGAAATCTACTTTGCGGAAAGAACTATCTAAATTTATGAACATAACATGATTTCTTTTTTAAATAAATTATAATTTGTTCAAAAGTGCTAAGTGTTTTTTTTTACGTAGTTGTAGGTCATTGTTATCATTTTGTTGTAAGGAAATTTATACATCTTTCTCAGATCTATCTCTATTTCATAAGCTCGAGTGCAAGTCAAAATTAATAAAGAGAGCGAAGGAGAGAGAACGTTAGGGATTATATTCTGACAGGCATAAATTTATGTTAAAAGTTTTAACAACATCTAAAAAACTTAATTAAGGACAGATAAAAAGCAAATATTATATTTGAACTGTTAGAATAATATACGAGTTAAGTAAAAAAGAAAAATTACCATTCAGTAATATTTTTTAGTGTGGTGCTCCTTCAGAATTCCTAAATTTGAATAACAGTTAACTATTATTCAAATACAAGTAATAAGAACCTCCTAGTTTTAGTTATGAAAATATTTTTATGAAATTATTTTAGTTATGAAAATTTATTTATAAAAATAAAATGTGATTTTAAAGATGTTCTAATCACATGACATCAGAAGAATGTCGAATTTCAATATTTCTGTAATAAGACTTACATATTATTATTTTAATGAGATGAAACGTTTCGTGGCATAAAGTTATCTATAACGTCAGTCTAAGGATATATAATGATGAAGTATTACTTTGCGGCATGACATTAGGATAATATAAATCATTTTATCTGTATGAAATGTTGTTAACGCTTGCAGGCCTTATGATCCATAACTTTAATGCAGCATTGAACGGCCAGAATTTAGCTAGTGAACGCTTCTATGTCTTTTGGCCATTACATATAATCAAGATCACGTGTTAGGCCGTATCATATAGGATTGATCTATTATGCAGACGGTATGATACTACAGAAATAAAATGATATTAGTGCATTAGCATTCGTGGATCAAATGCAGAGAACCTAAAATGGAGAAAAAAGTTTTCGATAGAAATAGAAACTAGATAAAATTAATTCAACTCGTATAACGGTAATATCGAAATATTGTTGCTTCATAAGGCAAAATCAGAATTCGCTCCATTACCTTAGATCACTCACCGTGGGCCAATACAGTCTCATAACAGAACTTGCCAAATACCAAAACACTAGAGTTATCAAATGCCAAATCACTACAATTGGAATTGAGAACGTAGAATTGGAATATATGATCCATTTTGATGTTCTCGGCTCCGAAACCACAATTTACCAATAATCAAGTAAGTCTTTGCCAATGTAACCTCCAGTATGCTTGGACCCGAAGCAACAATTTAAGAATAATCAAGTAAGTCTTTGCCATTGTAACTTCCAGTACTTGGATAATACAGCCCCCTAAATTGAGAACGTACATCTGAAATATATGACCAGTTTTGATGCAGTTGTCTCCATTCAGCAACAATTCAGCAATTATCAAACAAGACTTTACCATTGTATCCTCCGGTATGTTTCGCTTTCAAGTGCTATATTCTGCTGCGTATGTGTATAACTGGTAATGTGTAAACATTCCCCTCACACTGAAAAGGAGTGGTATAAAAAAAAAGCCTAAGTGCAGGCGCAATACTCTAAACACAAACTTCATCACGTTTTAAAATTTTTGCATTCGCTGGCCGCACGTGCAAAGGGGAGAGCAGACCGAGAGAAGAGAACATTACGTTTTTCGATTGCATTCCCTTCTATAGGATAGAATTGGAAAAACTAAGTAAGTGGAAATAGCATAGGGGTAGGGGATGGAATAAAAAAAATATTCTAAAGAAATCAACGTAGTGGGACTAGGTAACGCAACATTTCGCGGAAGTGATTCGCCTTTTTTCTTTACTGACTGTTTTATTACGTTATGATAGCGAAATTTTAGTGAAAATGTAAAATTCAAGCGATGGCTTGGTGGAGGGGGGACAAGCGGGAAAAAAAAAAGAAAAAACTTTCTTTTTTCCCGCTTCTATCTCCACCCTCATGAGAATTTGAGGGTTTTTTTCTTTTCGAACATTCACATCAAGGTGTGATTCGTTGGTAACAAGAGTGATAGGGCGATCAGGAGCGAAGCGGGGGTGGAGGGATGTTTGAAAACAACACCCCCTGTCCCCTCTGCGGGCAATTTACATCAGAGATGCTGCTGAATTATTTACCTGTTATTTTTTGTAACTCTCTCCACAAGCTTTAAGGGTGAAAAGAAATTGATGGATAGACGTTTCTAGCTCCGATCAAAAATTTAGAGCTTCTAGAAAAATGCGGGGGTGCATCTCACTTTTTTTTATATATTATTATTCTATTTTTCTACATTTTGTACAGTAGTGTGTACACTTACAACTCAACCACTATCACTCAGGGGAATTTGGGTTCGCTTTGAAGATTTTATATTTTTAACGGTTTCCTCTCTTATAATCCGGTGAAGATGTGTTTTAAGCCGATGGTGTCACGTCTTTATGTCACGTTGCGTTGTTCTGATGACATATGCCACATTCTCGAACCATTTTTTTCATAACTTGATGCAAAATTTAAACACTTTGTATCAATTTTCCATTTTTTTTTCTCTTTCGTGTACTAGTTCTTAACGGTTCTGACATTTTTATGTATTGCTTTAAGGCGAGAGCTGCCAATAACTCTCTTTTCAATGCTGTATTTTAAGAAATAATATTTAGTAAGAAGAAAAATCTATATTGCTAGGTTATATATTTATATTTTATACCTAAATTTTTTATATTTTCTATGTTAAGTGGTATCAAAAATAGATATCTATACTATTATCGTACGTGGCATCAAAATAACGGATATTTCTTTATCTAAATTGGCAACAAATGAGTAAAGGAATTAAATATATCGTAACATGAGAAAACGTCAGATTTTTTAATTAAAAACTTAATGTCAAATAAGCTTCACTCGAATATTTTTTTTCTAATTGAAACTTTATTTTTTTTCTTACGAGATATTTTTGTCATATAAAAAGGTTAAAAAAATATGATGACGACAGTATATTGTTTTTTAAATGTTATTATGTTTACAATGTTTTGTTTCAATAATATCAAAAGGAATGATATTTATTTTTAGTGCTGTTATTTGTAAGTTGCTTAAAGTTTTTGATTAAATTACCCACAATTTTTCAAAAAATCACCATTTTAAACTATTCTAGATCTTAAAAATATGCTGATTTATTCCCAAATTTAACGGAAGAAATAAATGCATAATGAATAAATAGGAAACAGAAAATATCACTTAACATTTCTATTTTTCAAATAAGACTTGACTGATTTTTTCCAATACTCTGATAAATTCCTGGAAAAAAAATAAGAATAATAATTTTGTGATTTTTGGTAAATTACGTTGATGTCCATAAATTATACATAATTCATAATCACACGGAAATTGAACTCTGAAGTAAATATTTACCTGTAGAATTATCATAGTCTTATTCGAAAATAATATGCGAATATCAGGAAGCCACCAGGAGACGCCGATATTACGTCACAATGAGGAGTGTGTCAGAGAGGCGTATATAAGAAATGGAGGTAAAGAAGTAAATTTGTTCCATATTCTATTATTCCAAGCCACGTTTTTATCGTCTTTTTTATTGTTACCATATCAAATGAAGCGGCGGATGCTTTTGGTTTAGTACCGAGCAACAAGACCAAATGCTCAAAAAGTAAAATTGTTCGCAAGCGTTCTGTAAGGCGCTTAGTGCTATAACCGAATAATTATTACACAGAGGTCACATACTGCTGATTTTTTACGTGATACAGCTATCGACCACTGGAATGAGACACGTGGAGCACAGCATCCATCCTGTATCATTAGTTATTTTGGCAAAAACGGGTAACACAGTTTCAAAATAAACCGAGTACAAACGTTTGGGAAAATATTGGTCTATGCACTTGCAAGCCTGCCTGATGTGTTCCACTCACTGCAACTCACTGTCGCCACTGATTTGACTGGAGTAGAAAATATGCAACATGGACTTCGTCACAGTGAGCTTGTGTGATATTTTCCGGCGAATCCAGGTTTAGCTTGCAGTCTGATTCACATCGGACTTTCATAGGAAGAACGTCAGGTAATCGTTACCACCAAGACAACATAATTGAACGACACCGATACCGTGTTGCAGGATTGGTCTTTTGGGTAGAATTATGCAGGGCTTCAGAGCAGGTTTGCATGATCGAATTGGAACCATGTCAGGCCAAATTTATCGGGATATTATTCTGGAAAAACATGTATATTTGTTTAGGGATGCCATAGGCTCAGAATATGAATAACAACGTGTTACGAAAGTACTTAGCGAGCAAACATTGCAAAGGAATTGCTTATCTGACGATATCACTCGTATGGAATGGCCCACATTCTCACCTGACTTTCTTCCGCTCGTTATTGAACAGCCGACCCAATTTGTGGATTTACGTCTACTAATGTTCAACTCCATAGCCTTGTAATTTTGAACCCAATCCAGATCACAAGAGAACTCATGGATCAAGTATTGGGCAAAATTTGCCTTCGTGGACGACTTTTTGAGGGAACGAACTCGCAAGACCATGAGAACCTCCCACGGTATGACTGACGGCAAAGGGACTCTAATCCATGATCTGTCTACCACTGAGGATATTTTACAGCAGCATTGTGGTCAGTGCAAGCCGGGTACGGAATTCGAATCAGCCAGTCATCGCTGAGTTTCAAACCCGGTTCACCTCATTGGAGGACGAACGCTATATCCTCTGAGCCACCAGGGCTCTAACAACATAATTAACAATTTTCATGCATATTGAATCATAATAACGCAGAAATATGTTGCAACCATGCTAAGGTATTGAGTTACCCCGATGTTGATGTCAGTCATGATGAGTATGTGGAAATCTTAACTACTTAATTTCAATGCATTTTCAAAAATGCTTGTAAAGAATTTTTTTCTTACTACATAAATAAATGTTTCCCTTAAAAAAATATTAAATACAGCATAAATCAATTTTTTTTAAGCAAAACCCCCCTTAAGCTCCGCAATACATTAAAACATTCCTGAAAATAAAAGAACCTCCGGACTTACGTCATCACATTCACGCTCATAATCCTAAATTATCACCTCGTCAAGAAAATTATCCGTTTTCAGCACATCTAACTCCATTTCATTCTTTTTTCCCAAATAAAAAAAAAAGAAATGATCGCTTTTGTGTTAGAGCCATTGCAACCCAAAAGGAAGGCGGAACAAAATAGTCCATTTCTCAGAAATCAGATGGTGGTGGGGGGGGTCGAAACATTCTAAATGAAAGAGAAAAATACAACGAGTGACAAGAAACTTTCCTTGAACTTAGGTGGTCAACTTCCCCTTACCATAAGCAAGCACATAAGAAGCTTAACTTTTGGTTATTCTAACAATACAATTCGCATCAAACTTTAATCTTGTCTTTCATGCAGTCCACGGCAATGAATTATTGCCCTATAGATATTCTGACCCTTTTGCCCCCCTTTTTTTATAGACCCGGGTGATGCCACACTCTTGTCACCTTACATCTTTTCTCTAGCATGTCCTGCTGAAATAATATTCTTTGCCTTTCTAGTTTATTTCGTGTGCTTTTTTTTATTTCGCGTTTTCAATATTGCAACATGTTCGTCTGTCAAGAGAAGTTTATAAAGGATGGGCAGAACGGGGGGTGGGAAGTGATAGTGTTGTGCAAAAGAACACTGAATCAGCAACTAAAGTTGGTGAGAGTTATTCATCACTTCACGAACTGGAACCGAAGAAATAAAAAAGCACTGGTGTTTTATGTTTTGCTGCTGAGTACAAAAAAAAATATTGTCTGGAGAGTACGTGCTTAAAAACATCGTACAGCACAATAACTTACGACTATAAATAAACGAGTCATCGTTTAAGTGAAGAGCAGTAGAAAATATGGAAAAAGGAAACAAATTAATTTTTTGTAAGCGTTTTTCGAAGTTCTTTCGCCAAGAAAAATATAAAAAAACCTCAGTTTAAGTGCCTTAACACTTGAAGCAAAGCTATAATTTTAAACTACATAAGCCACCTTGCCGTATCGGGGTTTTAGAACGGACAAATAACTTAAAATATTTTAAAAGTTATTATACTTGTTTAAAAATTGCCTATTTCGCGACATTTTTTGAACCTTGCTAGAAATTTTAAAAATCAATGCTTTTTATTTTTAGTATTTAATTTATTTATAGTCTGTAACTTCTTATGAGCCCAGATAACGCAGCATTGGAATCTGTTTTTAAATATTAAAAAATTAGACCACAAACGATTTTCTTTTTCTCAGAACTGAGGCTTTTCTCCAAATTGGTGTTTTGTACCATTTTCAGAATGATCATAGAGGGGATTTACTAAAGATAGGCCAAACTTGACTTAATAGTCACGAATAACTGTTGCAAACTTACAGCCAGTCCCTGTGGCTCAGGAGATAGAGCGCTGGACTGCCGATGAGGTGACTCGGGTTCGATACCCAGCAATGGCTGGTCGATACGTATTCCACAAGGCTACCCGTGGAAGGTTTCCTTCTCCATCTAACACAAATGAGGGTTAATTCTATCAAAAAGTCCTCTACGAATTCCAGTTGATCCAACAATGCTTGATCCAGGAGTTCCCTTGTCTTCTGGATAGGTTTCAAAATTACAAGGCTGCGGAGTTGAGCATTGACCAACGTTAACTTGGGTCCATTGTTCAAAGTCGGTTTTGAAATAAAGTAAAAGAAACTTACAGAAGTTATGAAAATAGGGTATTACTTGAAAAAAATCTTGAAGAATTACTTGAAAATCATTTCATGCTACTACAGAGACATCAAAAACTTGCAAGAATGCATAAGATATCAGAAGTTTATTTATCGAGCATTTTCACATTTTAAAACTACCTCCTTTAAACACTTGGTAGAATCAATTAATGATCTATATTTACTGCTGAATCAAAATTGAAACATTTAGTGTTTTCGAGTGAATTTGAGTAAAGTGGAAATCTACAAAGCATTAAGTGATTGTTTTTGAGCATAATTTTTCTATTTAGAATAATCTAATTAAAAAAAAGCTAGAAAAAATTTATGTTCTACATTTACAGCTGGATCAAACTTGGAAAATTTAGTATTTCCGTTGTAACAAATCAAGAGCTTGTTAAGTAATGTGTTAGTGAGTATAAGAAAGTTGAAAATTTACAGAGTATCAAGAGTTGGTTTTGAACATTATTTAGTCATTTGTAAAGTATCAATATTTTATACATTAACTGTACTTTATACCTTTCTAAAGTACCTTATTCAAAGACTTAGTAGAATAAATTAATACTCAATCTTTACTGATGAAACAAGCTTTAACAATTAAATGTTTTCATGATGAAACTTAACATGTTTTCCTTCTAAACTCTAGATTTAAATCTTTATTTTTATTAGTTGAGCGAAGTTGAATTTTATTTCAGTACTTAAAAGTACTCAATTGACTTCATTGTTTTTATAAGGGGACGAGCAAATTGTAGAATTATTAAAGAATCATTTACACATTAGTAGTCAAATCTATGATTTAATCTAATTATTCCCTAATTAGTCTAAAAAAATCTTCTTTTCAATTGGAATAGTTTATTCATGAAATGGTTGCTAAAAATATTGATGAAAATTATATTGGCAGTTAAAAATATTGATGTACACTGTCAGAAATTTTGGAGCTCTTGAACCTATAAATTTTGTGCAACCTTAATTTGAGGTCAATTTGAACTACATTATCATATAAATTTGATAATTTCTTAATATGATTACAATATGTTGCAGCTCAACTTGAACTAAAAGATGGTGCAATTTAACATGCATTTAAATTTGCAGCAAATTTGTATGATGAACTAAAGGTATCGATTTTATTCAAACTTTGTTCAAAATAGTTACTTTATGAAGTTTTATCAAATCAAAATATATATTCTTTGAAAAATAGTGATTTATTTTGTTTTGCGAAGTTTTTTAATAGTATTTTTAAATACTTGTATATGGTAAGATTTTTTTTAGTGTAATGTTTTTTTCTGAAATCTATCTCAAAAAAATATTAACTTTCCCTTTAATTGACTAAAGTAAAACAAAACTCAAATAAAGCACAAATGAAAGCTATGTACTTTCATTTGTGTTTTATTCATGTGTATGTGCTTAGTTATGTACTTTCATTTTGTACATAGGAAAATTGTACCCTCTCCTGTGTTGGAAACCTATAATTGATATTTATAAATAAATGAAATTGGACAACAGAAATTAAACTAAGTATAATGAAAATTTAAAAAAAAAAAGATTTTTAATTTTTAATTTCATCAAAGCTTTCCTAACAAAATATTATCTTTAAATTTGTCCATAGACAGTATAATTTTTATTTTTCATTTCCAACATATTTCTTAAAAATGCAAGCTCTTTTTGTAAAAAAAGGCCTTTTTTTTTTCCTCATGTATTACGTTAGTTATTTATGATGAAATTAATTTTTTTATGATTAAACTGTATTATTAATTCCAAGCTTAGATCAGTTTTTAATTCTTTTTTCTAGTCTAAAATATGAGATTAAATATTTCCTCAGAGCAAATAATTTCTCAAAATATTTTTTACCTATACATAATTTTGTTACCTTCTTTTTTATTAAAGATTAAGTGCAATGATTGAAAAAAGGTTGTCGCGAAGAATATTTTATATCTGTGTAAGTCACTTTCATCAATGAGAAATGAAACATGGTATATTATAAAGGATTAAGAAAAGATTTAGTGGCCCGTTTGTTAAGCAAAGATTTTGTCGTAGCCATTTTTTGTACCGATTTTTTCGCTACTTATTGCAAATAAATCTTGCAATTTTTTTTTTTTACTTTTATAAATCGTGACTTTTATGCTTGATAAAGATAGATTCTTTTTCCAAAAGGGTTTTACGAAACTAATACGCTGCAATTTCATAAAAATAATAAATCGTTGAAAAACTTTTTAATTAATATTTTTAATCGACAGTTTCAACCTTAAATTAATATTAACCATAAAAAATGAAAGCGTATATTTCATAAAATAAATCAAAGTGAAATAAAAGAAATTCAACTTTTTTCGAAAAAAAATTTCGACAAAGGAAGGGGGGAGAAGGAGAAAAGCATGGAAATAAATAAATGACGGAAACTTTCGTGCTGCAGAACTGTTTTACACTTATGCGTAACAGAAACTATGCATCATTATTGTGTTTTAAAAATTCATTACTTGATGTTTAACATGGAAAAAAATTTAACTAAATCTTATCTCGTGCTACACTTTAGATGAAAACTTAATTTGTATACTACTTAAAATAGAATGATATATAACCGTCGTTGAACAGCCGACCCAATTTAATGGGTTTGCGACTACTAATGTTCAACTCCGTAGCCTTGTAATTTTGAACTCAATCCAGAGGACAAGGGAGCTCCTGAATCGAGTATTGGGAGAAATTTGCCTTCGCGGAGGATTTTTTGATGGAGTTATATTTTTATTTTTGTTTTATAACCGTCGTTGAACAGCCGACCCAATTTAATGGGTTTGCGACTACTAATGTTCAACTCCGTAGCCTTGTAATTTTGAACTCAATCCAGAGGACAAGGGAGCTCCTGAATCGAGTATTGGGAGAAATTTGCCTTCGCGGAGGATTTTTTGATGGAGTTATATTTTTATTTTTGTTTTATAACCGTCGTTGAACAGCCGACCCAATTTAATGGGTTTGCGACTACTAATGTTCAACTCCGTAGCCTTGTAATTTTGAACTCTATCCAGAGGACAAGGGAGCTCCTGAATCGAGTATTGGGAGAAATTTGCCTTCGCGGAGGATTTTTTGATGGAGTTATATTTTTATTTTTGTTTTATAACCGTCGTTGAACAGCCGACCCAATTTAATGGGTTTGCGACTACTAATGTTCAACTCCGTAGCCTTGTAATTTTGAACTCTATCCAGAGGACAAGGGAGCTCCTGAATCGAGTATTGGGAGAAATTTGCCTTCGCGGAGGATTTTTTGATGGAGTTATATTTTTATTTTTGTTTTATAACCGTCGTTGAACAGCCGACCCAATTTAATGGGTTTGCGACTACTAATGTTCAACTCCGTAGCCTTGTAATTTTGAACTCTATCCAGAGGACAAGGGAGCTCCTGAATCGAGTATTGGGAGAAATTTGCCTTCGCGGAGGATTTTTTGATGGAGTTATATTTTTATTTTTGTTTTATAACCGTCGTTGAACAGCCGACCCAATTTAATGGGTTTGCGACTACTAATGTTCAACTCCGTAGCCTTGTAATTTTGAACTCTATCCAGAGGACAAGGGAGCTCCTGAATCGAGTATTGGGAGAAATTTGCCTTCGCGGAGGATTTTTTGATGGAGTTATATTTTTATTTTTGTTTTATAACCGTCGTTGAACAGCCGACCCAATTTAATGGGTTTGCGACTACTAATGTTCAACTCCGTAGCCTTGTAATTTTGAACTCTATCCAGAGGACAAGGGAGCTCCTGAATCGAGTATTGGGAGAAATTTGCCTTCGCGGAGGATTTTTTGATGGAGTTATATTTTTATTTTTGTTTTATAACCGTCGTTGAACAGCCGACCCAATTTAATGGGTTTGCGACTACTAATGTTCAACTCCGTAGCCTTGTAATTTTGAACTCTATCCAGAGGACAAGGGAGCTCCTGAATCGAGTATTGGGAGAAATTTGCCTTCGCGGAGGATTTTTTGATGGAGTTATATTTTTATTTTTGTTTTATAACCGTCGTTGAACAGCCGACCCAATTTAATGGGTTTGCGACTACTAATGTTCAACTCCGTAGCCTTGTAATTTTGAACTCTATCCAGAGGACAAGGGAGCTCCTGAATCGAGTATTGGGAGAAATTTGCCTTCGCGGAGGATTTTTTGATGGAGTTATATTTTTATTTTTGTTTTATAACCGTCGTTGAACAGCCGACCCAATTTAATGGGTTTGCGACTACTAATGTTCAACTCCGTAGCCTTGTAATTTTGAACTCTATCCAGAGGACAAGGGAGCTCCTGAATCGAGTATTGGGAGAAATTTGCCTTCGCGGAGGATTTTTTGATGGAGTTATATTTTTATTTTTGTTTTATAACCGTCGTTGAACAGCCGACCCAATTTAATGGGTTTGCGACTACTAATGTTCAACTCCGTAGCCTTGTAATTTTGAACTCTATCCAGAGGACAAGGGAGCTCCTGAATCGAGTATTGGGAGAAATTTGCCTTCGCGGAGGATTTTTTGATGGAGTTATATTTTTATTTTTGTTTTATAACCGTCGTTGAACAGCCGACCCAATTTAATGGGTTTGCGACTACTAATGTTCAACTCCGTAGCCTTGTAATTTTGAACTCTATCCAGAGGACAAGGGAGCTCCTGAATCGAGTATTGGGAGAAATTTGCCTTCGCGGAGGATTTTTTGATGGAGTTATATTTTTATTTTTGTTTTATAACCGTCGTTGAACAGCCGACCCAATTTAATGGGTTTGCGACTACTAATGTTCAACTCCGTAGCCTTGTAATTTTGAACTCTATCCAGAGGACAAGGGAGCTCCTGAATCGAGTATTGGGAGAAATTTGCCTTCGCGGAGGATTTTTTGATGGAGTTATATTTTTATTTTTGTTTTATAACCGTCGTTGAACAGCCGACCCAATTTAATGGGTTTGCGACTACTAATGTTCAACTCCGTAGCCTTGTAATTTTGAACTCTATCCAGAGGACAAGGGAGCTCCTGAATCGAGTATTGGGAGAAATTTGCCTTCGCGGAGGATTTTTTGATGGAGTTATATTTTTATTTTTGTTTTATAACCGTCGTTGAACAGCCGACCCAATTTAATGGGTTTGCGACTACTAATGTTCAACTCCGTAGCCTTGTAATTTTGAACTCTATCCAGAGGACAAGGGAGCTCCTGAATCGAGTATTGGGAGAAATTTGCCTTCGCGGAGGATTTTTTGATGGAGTTATATTTTTATTTTTGTTTTATAACCGTCGTTGAACAGCCGACCCAATTTAATGGGTTTGCGACTACTAATGTTCAACTCCGTAGCCTTGTAATTTTGAACTCTATCCAGAGGACAAGGGAGCTCCTGAATCGAGTATTGGGAGAAATTTGCCTTCGCGGAGGATTTTTTGATGGAGTTATATTTTTATTTTTGTTTTATAACCGTCGTTGAACAGCCGACCCAATTTAATGGGTTTGCGACTACTAATGTTCAACTCCGTAGCCTTGTAATTTTGAACTCTATCCAGAGGACAAGGGAGCTCCTGAATCGAGTATTGGGAGAAATTTGCCTTCGCGGAGGATTTTTTGATGGAGTTATATTTTTATTTTTGTTTTATAACCGTCGTTGAACAGCCGACCCAATTTAATGGGTTTGCGACTACTAATGTTCAACTCCGTAGCCTTGTAATTTTGAACTCTATCCAGAGGACAAGGGAGCTCCTGAATCGAGTATTGGGAGAAATTTGCCTTCGCGGAGGATTTTTTGATGGAGTTATATTTTTATTTTTGTTTTATAACCGTCGTTGAACAGCCGACCCAATTTAATGGGTTTGCGACTACTAATGTTCAACTCCGTAGCCTTGTAATTTTGAACTCTATCCAGAGGACAAGGGAGCTCCTGAATCGAGTATTGGGAGAAATTTGCCTTCGCGGAGGATTTTTTGATGGAGTTATATTTTTATTTTTGTTTTATAACCGTCGTTGAACAGCCGACCCAATTTAATGGGTTTGCGACTACTAATGTTCAACTCCGTAGCCTTGTAATTTTGAACTCTATCCAGAGGACAAGGGAGCTCCTGAATCGAGTATTGGGAGAAATTTGCCTTCGCGGAGGATTTTTTGATGGAGTTATATTTTTATTTTTGTTTTATAACCGTCGTTGAACAGCCGACCCAATTTAATGGGTTTGCGACTACTAATGTTCAACTCCGTAGCCTTGTAATTTTGAACTCTATCCAGAGGACAAGGGAGCTCCTGAATCGAGTATTGGGAGAAATTTGCCTTCGCGGAGGATTTTTTGATGGAGTTATATTTTTATTTTTGTTTTATAACCGTCGTTGAACAGCCGACCCAATTTAATGGGTTTGCGACTACTAATGTTCAACTCCGTAGCCTTGTAATTTTGAACTCTATCCAGAGGACAAGGGAGCTCCTGAATCGAGTATTGGGAGAAATTTGCCTTCGCGGAGGATTTTTTGATGGAGTTATATTTTTATTTTTGTTTTATAACCGTCGTTGAACAGCCGACCCAATTTAATGGGTTTGCGACTACTAATGTTCAACTCCGTAGCCTTGTAATTTTGAACTCTATCCAGAGGACAAGGGAGCTCCTGAATCGAGTATTGGGAGAAATTTGCCTTCGCGGNAATTTAGTATATTACTAAAACTGTGCTTTATTTTTTAAATGAAATAGTTTTACAATGGAGACATAAATTAATTCTAATGCACATGAAAATATGTATTGTCACAAACAAACAAACAAAAATCAATAAATAATTTTAAAAAATTAAGCTATAGCATTAAAAAAGTAAATAAATGTAACTACTTGCACTGTAAAAGAAATTTGCTTCATTCAACCCAGAAAATGGGGGCGGCTACACAATACAATAATTCATGCGTATCCTCTAAATAAATAATTTTTAGTTTCAAAAGCACAAAATTTTAAAACTTGAAGAGCAGGGAAATTTAAAAATATGACAGAGTATCATTGTACCCTACAACCGCGGTACAATTAAATACCGGTAAAATACTGATTTAAAGTAATCGAAGAAAAATTAGATTTTATTTAAATATGGACTATTTTAAAATTTGGCTTTGTGCATTATTAGATCTATACCTTTCTAATCAATACGCCGTTTTAAAAAAAAATTATCTAAACATCGAAACATCTTTTAAATCTATCCATTCGAAATCAATCAATCAATTTAACAGAAAAAAATTTCAGTACGTAGTTGTATATACGAAATGTTCAATGAACATGCAATAAAAATACATAAAACCTTAAATCTGGAGGTAGCAGCTCAATAGCAACCAGTAATGTTTTTTTAAAGTAAATGAATTTACTAGGAAAATAAAAAAGAAACATTGTATCTCATTTGCAACAGTGAAGTTACTAAAAAAATGCTTCCAAATTTCTAATACTTATTTCTTAATTTTGTTTTCGGAAGTATTAAGACACAAATACGAAGATTATATTGTTACAAATAACAACAAGAATAGAGAAAAAAACAATTTTTTTTTAAATTTACTTTCAATGGTAAAAATTTTAATTGTCTTCATTTTCTAGTGTTCTAAAAATGTGCATGTATTCAAATCACACCAATAAATAGAAAATATAGTTGTGTAACATACATTTAAATTGCAATTTTTTGTGTCAAATTTTAATTTTTTTTTTAGTGTACTCGAAGTTTCATTGTGCCCCGTCCACCGTTTCCCCTTTAAGTGCCATATAAAAATGAAAATCATTTTTATTTAACTTCAAACAAAACAAAAATAATAACTCAATTATTTTTTAAGCTTATATATTACATTCACATTGTATAAAAAAAAGCACGAATTTTTTATTTTATTATTACTATTATTTTTATGAACGCAAACTAAAGAATAATCTCTTTCAACTTTGAAAGCACGCATTCATATGGGTATTGTATCAAATAGGAAAAATAACAGATTAAATGAAGCGATCAATGCTTCTTTTAAAAGTCGGTTACCGTCTCTTTTGATACTTCTCAGCATTTTGTACAAATTGGAAAACAGCTGTAATAAGCCGCCATCACGCGACCGATTAAACCTCAATTTCTCTTTGTAAGGCATCGCCGCCACTTTAACCAAACGACTGATCCCACAAGTTGCAATTTGCATTTAAAAGCCTGGAAGTAATTAGAGGCCATAAAAATTAGTTCATTCAATTATTATTACTCTTGAAATAGGGATTTATAATATGATTAGCCAAAGAATAGCTCAGGTAAGTTACCTTTTTCAAAAGACCAATCACTTTTTTAAACGCTTTAACCCATTTAATTGTCTCCTTCCAAACAATTTAACAAAAATAGGTATCGTACGTGCAATTTCTGAAATAAGAAAAGCGTATTTTTAATAATTGTGACATCTATTGCTTCCTAGAAAAAAACAATGAATTTGCAAAATATATTTTGTAAATACATTTGGATAATTTAGGTAATAAAATAAAGATAATAGAGATAATAAAGGTAATACTATAGATTATAAAAGTTAAATTCTTTGATGGGGAGAAAAGTTAAGAACAATTACATGAAATGCAAACAGTATGTAAAATAGAAACTAATGCAAGACACGTTTTTGCTTTTAATCAGAAAATTAAAGAAGTAAAAAATAACAAGCTTTTTTAAGGGGTATTGCAAAGCAACTTTTTAATATTTCTTATGGGACTAATGCTTGTTTGTACCTTTCCAAATTTAAATTTTAAATAAGGTAAATTTTTTAAGGTAAATTTTAATATTTTTTTTCAAGCTAAAATTTAAATTAGGCAAACTTAAGTCTTTTTATTCGTAAGTATAATTTCTTTTTTATTACTTTGAAATTTCGGAGGAATTTTCTGTACCATTGATTGAACCGGGTTCGAATCTCAGCAACACCCGGCTCATACCGACCACAGTACTGATGTAAAGTATCCTCAGTGGTCGACGGATCATGGGTTAGAGTCTCTTGTAGTCAGACTAACCGTGAGATATTTTCTAGGATTTCCTCCCCATGTAGCGCAGTGTGGGTTAGTCACCTCCAAAAAATTCCTCCACGAAGGCAAATTTCTCCCTATACTTGATCCAGGAATTCCCTTGTCTTCTGGATTGGGTTCAAAATTACAAGCCTACGGAGTTGAACATCAATAGTCGTAAACCCAAACAAAATTGGGTCGTCTTTTGAAAGAAGGTTATAAAATAAAATATTAACATAATTTGAAATCGCTTTTTTTAAATCTAATCCTTCAGGAATTTATTAAAAAGTAGTGTTTTTAATTTACGTATTAACTTTTCCTGATTGCAAATAATAAAATGTTATTTTTTGAAGATTAATTTACACATGGGATTTGATACACATTAAATAGATCTTTTAAAAAAAATTTTGAAGAAATTTAGGACTTAGCTTTTATGAAGAATTCAAAGAAAAAATTATGTTTGAATGTCACATTCACATATAATAAAAAATAAATTAATTTGAGAAAAAGATGATTTATTCATCTAATTTCAATAACTCTGACTTTTGTAACAATTTAAAAAAGAAAAAAAAAGCTATACTTTTCTACCTGAAAAAAAAGAAACAGAAAGTAGAGGAAGGAAATAAAAACATATTTCCATTATTTTTAATCTAATTTACCGAAAATTTGAAAAACTCTTAAATTTCTTAACTCTATTAACTTGATAACAGTTACATTTTGACCAGTCACACTACCCACCGTTTATTTACGAATTAAAAAAATTTGTATGGTTGAAACGGTTAAAATGATAGAAATTAAAATAGTTGAAGAAAATCTACAGTTGAAAATTTGCCGAACTTCTAACATTTAAAGAAAAAAAATTATTAGTTTTTTGAATATTTTATCCAAAAATAATCAGTCAATTCCTTTCCACTAGCAATTAAAGCATTGATTCGAATTTAAAGAACTCAAACTGAGATTGCATTTTCTTTCCGAAAAAACGTCGATTATCTTCAAGGCTGTTTCTCGAGGGCTCCACCGTAATATGAAATGATGCTTTTTTACGGCAAATAATATGCTATTTTTATAACTGCTGTGAACTTGCAACTGTTATTCATGACTGCTACACTGTCAACGCTGAGTTTGAAAATGGCGCAAAACATCAATAATGAGAAAATCCAGTTTTATGAAAATAAAAAGCGTTCGTGGTCTAATATTTTAATATTTAAAAACTTACTCCAATGCTGCATTACTTGAGCTCATAAAAATTTGTAAAAACCGAGAATAAGGCAGAGATTTTGATAATTTTTATCCAAGTCGAAAAATATCACCAAATTGGTGATTTTTTAAAAAGTTTAAAAGTTATTTCTCTGTTCTAGAGCCCAGATAATTTTTCAATGCGAGATTTTGTATATAGTTTAAAATTATCGCATTGCTTCAAGTGTAAAGTACTTGAACTATGTTTTTTTTCTTTCCTTGGTGACAGAGATTCGAAAAACGGATTAGTTTCAATGAAATAGTTATGAAATTTATGAGTCATGACAGCATCGGAGAACCATATTCAGAAGTGTTTTACTGAGGAGTAATTTATTTATACATTTGCTTTTTAAAAAGGTTTATTAGTTTAATAAAATATTTAATCCCATAAATTTCAGTCAATTCCTTTTCCCTCACAATTACAGCATTGATTCGAGTTTAAAGAGCTGAAACTGAGATTTTTTTTCTTCTTTTTGAAAAAGATATGTATATTTTTAACAGTTTAGTTTTGATGCAATAGTTACGAAATTTATGAGTCATCACAACATCACAGCACCATATTCAGAAGTATTTAACAGAGGAGTATTTTATTTATACATTAGATGCAGAGCAAGCTTTTTTCAGTAACTTATTTATTTAAGTCTCTAAATAAGTTCGAATGGTAAGCAAATGAAAAAAAAAAAAAAAAATTTGTGACTTTCTACTTTCCTATCTCAAAATCATTCTCACTTAAACAACGATTTCACTGTGGTGACATCTGCCCCCTTATGGCGATCCATCATTCCATGCCTCCATAAGCAACTGAGCATCGGGTATATGGTGCCACATAGCCATTATCAACTCTGCAACCGAAACAGCGCTTAAATAAATCTTCAAACGCGGAAAAGATTTTACTCCAAACCCACCTCAGACAAGCGTACAACACATTCGAATGGAGCGTAAAACAAGAAACACATTGATTCCAACACCCCACCGAATCTAATGAAAACCAAATATCAACCAAGATAGAGCGAACCATAGCAGAAAATCTCGTTTTAAAGACCCGCAGCGAAGTTTTAAATTCATTTAATGACTGCAGATGTCATGGAGAGATAAGGATCGGCTCTAGAAGATGCGGATCTTCAAATTTATTTTTTCTCTGCTCCAGATCTGAGAGATCTCGTACGAAGATGCATTATTATCGCAAAAGTTTGTTCCAGTAGAAGAAAAAGGACCACCCTCAGACGATTTTACATTCCATCAAGATGTCTAATAAGAATGTCAGAACTGGTAATTTCCTTTTTTTCCCTCTGTTCTGGGATTGAGCATGTGTCTTCATTTATTTTTCGCCGACGCGAGCAAATGACTTTATCTTGCTGCCTGGTAAGTGATGCTGGACACCTTACGTGCCACATCCATCACGTGATATGGTATTTTTTACCGATTAAGACAAGCATCTCCGGTAAAACCTTCTACTAGTGGAACAATTTGCAGTTATTGTTGGCATTAATGTGGAATTCGCTGTCGTTTCAATTTTTTTTTCTTCTTCTTTGCGACGAATTATTTTTACTTTAAAAATTAAAGTACCTCGATTTAGAATAACTGTAGAAATAAAAAGACAAAATATATTTTGCTAAACGAGTAGCTAAATGCTTTATGGTAACCATATGACAGATTGGGACAATTAGGGGAATTTTTAATCCAACATGCAAAAATTATTTTTAGATATTTATAAATAAAGCATTAAAAAAATAATAATTGCTCTCTTTGCTAACTTCATATTTAATGATTATATTTATTAATCTTTAGGCGTTAATAAAAATCGAAGTTTAAAAATATTTTGGAATGGCTACTTCACTTCGATTCTAAAACTCTTTCTTTCTTTTATTTTGCAATCCATGTGAAATGATATGCAATATTTTATGTTTGACGCTTTCCTTTGTGTTCTCCATTTATTTATTATTACTATTCTTCCGGTAAGCAGTTACTTTATGAACGGAAAAATTTCCTGATTTCCGATTTATAAATACCATATAATTTTATTTTAATATCAGAATTTTGCTTTTATTTTACCAGAAATGTCATTTTCCTACAGTACAGTAATGACGATTCTGGTAAAATAATAATAATAATAATTTCATAATAATGTTAATAAAATCAATTTTTAAGTCTGTCATTTGGTAGTTCTTCCGTTTTGTGGTAATTGTGTTCCTTAAATTCCCTAATTTTCAAAGTTATGGTTCTTATTAGCAGGCATTTAGTAAAAATGCAAAATTAAAATTTATATTTAGCAGAATTCAAGGTTTTTATTCCATGCTCTGAGGTCTTATGATAAACTTCTGAAAGTTTTTTAGAATTCTCATTCCTATTACCATTTATTTGTTAATTTCAACCATTTGATGTTAATGCTTTTTACCAAATATAATAATAATCGATTGTTTACTCAGAGAAAAACAATATTTTTTTGTTTTGTTTTCCCCTACAAGAATGAAAGTGTTGAAAATTGGAATGTGCCTTACAGATTTCTCTAGAATAGAAACATTATAAAAATAACTATTTCTCTTAAACAGGCTGCTTCCAGATAAAAACAATACAAAAAAAATTATTTTTTGCTCATTATGAATGAAATAAATTTTTATTATTATTTATAATGTCATTTTTTTATTATTATTATAAGGCATTAATCTTTTCCTCTGGAGTTTCTGGCAGAATTCCTTGAAATATTGAAAAAAATAATCACTTTTAAATAAAGAATTAAGACATAACATTGGAACTACGAACTTTGTTGTTCGAAAAGTCTACAGCAAAACGATTTCAAAACACTTTTGCATTTTTAAACTTTAAACTGAGTTTACTAACTTTGTGTCATGTAACCCGCCCAACCTATTGAAATCAGAATAGTTTAAAACGACAAGCAATTATATGCATATTACATTCGATTACATTCGGCATTTTCCGTTTCCCAATTCTTTTATCTATAATATAGGTAATTTATATAAAATTAGATTCCAAATAAAAGAATATTTTGTTTCCTTTTTCTTTATTTGATAATCGCAAAAGAATAATTTTTGTAACCATCAGCAATTCAAAAGCTTGACTCAGTGACATATACACGCGCTTGCTTTGAATACGTACAAATATAGCATTGTGGTAGTTTCAACAGGATATTAAAAAAACTTAGATAAAATCAATACCCATATCCTATTTATTGAAGAAAAAAATATACTATTATACTTTATTAAACAAGGCTCACAATAATTTGCAGTAATTTTGTGGCAACAATAACTACAAAGTTTAAACGTAATACGCGTGTCCAATTTTTTAGAATGATTTAGTAAATTTCTAATTCCATTCAGACACTTCCGGTGAGTCGGGCTGCCCACACGCGCTGAAAGCGAGCCTCAAACAACACATATTGAGGTTTTATTATTCGAGTGTAGTTAAACTTTGAATTATTTCGAATCAAAGGAGCGGAAATAAAATATAGATTATCGTTTGCGAATCGATTAGGAGATGTGAGCTCTGCGCGTGCTTGGCTCGTGGGATGCATTGAAAGATTTGACTTTTACCGGAAGCAGCTTTAGGAAATCGTTTGATCAAAGAATATGTTTTTATATTATTTTATTTATTAAAAGGCAATGCTTTGTATATTTGACAATGTTTATCGACACAATTAATTGGTCTTTTGAGTTCATACTGCTATCATTCTGATACTTCTGAATAAAATAGTATACAAAATAGAATAGATTTTTAGGTACTACGAAATCATTTCGTACCTTACTAAATATGTTTCCTTTATAAAATTACTTATTTTTCTTTTTATCTTCTTATTGAATCTAAGATACCTTGTGTAATATTTAATTCAAATCTAATTTTAAAAGTGACAAATAGCTACTGATTTAAAATTAAAAAATTATACTATTCTAAAATAAACAAAAATTAAACATCTAATCTAATATTTTCTTCAAAAAAAGGAATCAGATGTAAAATGTTCGAAAATTAATAATATGTATCAAAATAGAGTAACTATTTGGCATAAAATATGCTTTTCGAATACTCTGTTGTCGCATAAAATTATGCTTTTTTGCGAATAATATGCTGTTTTCATAAGTGCAGCAAGTTTGCGACAGTTACTCATGAACGTTAGATCAAATTAAGCCTACTTTTAACCAGCGTTTTCTATGTTTGTTCTGAAAATGACGCAAAACTTCCATATGGAGGGCACATTTTTGTTAAACTAAATGTTCTGTCAGTTCTGTCAAACTAAACAGCATTTGCGGTATAATTGATTAATATTTAGAAACTTACTCCAATGCTGTATTATCTGGGCACGTAAGAATTTGCAAAAAATGTGAAAAGGGAATTGATTTTGACAATTTTCATCTGGATGGAAAAATTTCGCAAAATTGGTGAGCAAAAAAAAGCTTAATAACTGCTAAAATATAGTTATTTGAACCTTCTGAAGTCCATATAATTCTTACAGCAAGTTGGCGCTTACTGTTTAAAATTGCAGCTCTGCTTCAAGTGTAAGACACTTAAACTGTGGCTTTTTAGTATTTTCCCTTTCGAAAGATTTTTGAAGGAACTTGTTAAATAAATGGTCCTTACATATTTCTTTTAAGAAAAAGAAAATCAATTATATATTTATTATTTAAGAAATCTAAAACGAAATATAATACCCTTATTTCAGTGGAATGAATATAATACAATTAGCAATAAAGTATAATACATTCAACAATGCAATTTAATCTAAATTATCAAGTGTATGATTCACTAGAAATTTTATTTTTAAAGTGGAAAATAACAAAAAACTGATTTTACGGAATTATGTGCAACCGTCCGTAAACGTTTATGCATAAACGTAGGATAAGGTAAAAAAGAGGTAAGTTCAAGTAATATTAGATTGTCAACAAGAAGCTAATATTTAGAATAAATAAACTTTGAGGTAATATCGAACATGGAATTATTAACCTTTTTCAAACATAAATGTGTCTGATCTGCCTTTTTAACGTAAACGAAAGAGAAAAGGATGTAAGTTCATTTAATAATAAATTAGTTTGATACAAAAAAATATTATTTAGAAATCTTTTTGTTCTTAAATAAATTTTAACGTTATAACAAGCATGAAATACGAAAACTCATTCGTCATAAATACGTCTACTTCATAAACGTAGATAAATGTAAGAGTAAATTGTCAAGTTTAATTGATATCAAATAGTCTAGCAAATATATTTTTAAAAAAATAAATAAAAAATTTAATTTAAAGTTAATGTTAACATGGTGTTTTGAAACACTTTCGCCAAGGAAATTAGTAAAGCCACTGTTTCAATGCTTCACACACGTAGCAAAGCTGTAGTTTTAAATTATATATGTCATCTTGTAGGAAGAATTATCTGGTCTTTAGAATATACAAATAACTTAACTAGTTTAAAAGTTATTAAACGTTTACAAAAATCGCCAATTTGGCGATATTTTTCCTTCTGGAAGAAAATTATCAAAATGCCACATGCTCATTTTTTGCTGATTTTTATGAACGCAGATAATACAGCAATGGAATAAGTTTATAAATAATAAAAAATTAGACCACAAACTCTTTTCTTTTTAGCAAAACTGGGGCTTTCCTAAATATTGACGTTTTACGCAATTTTCAGATTAAATATAGACATAACAGTCATGAGTAACTGTTACAAACTTACAGCGGTTATGAAAATAGTATATTATTTGCAAAAAGCGTTATTTCGTGAGACGATAGAATCTTCGAAAAACAGCCTTAAACTTGAAATAAGAAATCTTATTAGCCATTTATACATCCGTCTCATAAACGTAGATGTAGGTGACAGAGGGATAAATTTAATTATGGTTCTCTTACATTCTCAGAACAATAACTGATTTTACGTATAAGGAGATGAAATCTTTGTGGTTGGTTTTATGGTCATTCTTAATGTCCTGAGTTTCCTGGCAAATATTAGTTTACACTTAAGTTTCAAATTGAGCTAATTTTTCTTAGTAGTCCAAGAATTTAATATCACTTTTCAAATGAAAGAAGCTACGTATGTCACATAATATTTAAGAGTTAAAAGAAAAAAAATGTGAAAACGCAATGGCCGTTTCTTGTTCGAATCAATAGATTTCAAAAGTCAGAAATTACGAATATTTATGTTAGGTACGTGCTAAAACAATCTGAACCACCACCCCTACTGTTGATTTTTATAATTCTTGTCGAAATCCAAGCCAAAAATATGAAATAGGGTTCGATAATTAATATTTAAGCCAAGAATTTTTTAAAAAATTATCACAATTCGACAAATAATTAAATTGGAGAAGAAGATCATTGGAAAAATCTTTAAACTTCATTCGATTACCTGATTTTGATATTTTCGAGAACACCTCCCTCAACAGTTATTCGTCCTCTTTTGATAACGTGTTTGTTTTTCCTTCAATTTTCGATTCCTAAAGTTTATACCCTCAACTTTAACAAGAATTTTTTAAAAACTATATTATATGGGATTTTTACACAACACCTTGTTGTGTACCATGTTGTGTCCTCTACCTCAGGGTTATATACATTTTACATTTTCAAAATTTATCTCGAAGTACTCTATTTCGAGTTCCCCCCCCCCTTCTCTTTTCGTTGCATTTTTTTATCCGCATATATAAAATGCAGNTCAAAATTTATCTCGAAGTACTCTATTTCGAGTTCCCCCCCCCCCTTCTCTTTTCGTTGCATTTTTTATCCGCATATATAAAATGCAGTTTTTTTTTTTTATCTCCGAATCATTAAATTATGAATCTGGATGAGTTTTCAAATATAAGTAACACGATGAGTTGTTTACATAAATATATATAAATTCATTAAACTATTGTTTCCCTTCCTTCCTTTCCCAGTGGAGTTTTAGCCCACAATAGGCCCTAGCAGTTTTCAGAATTTGATGGTATGAAACCCTATCTTTTGCCTTTTCTTTCCATTCAATTATTTTAAATGTTTATCGAACATAAATTTAGACAATCCGACATCCTAAGTTAGGGACACCCTCTCCTTCGAATGCTGATGCCGGTTGGTGTGGTCACAAATACTTTTTTGGGGTCCTAATGTCTTTTATTCTAATTAGAATTCCAGAGTTATGGTGACTCAGGGGATAGGGCTCTCGCATCCCAGTGAGGTGACCCGGGTTTTGAATCCCAACTACGGTTGATTGATACTACTTCCACATCCGGTTCGCACCGACCACAGTGCTGACGTAAAATATCCTCAGTGATCATGGGTTAGATTCCCCTTGCCGTCAAGCTAACCGTAAGACTCTTTCCTCTCCTCACCATGAAACGAAAATGGGTTAGTCCTCCACGTAGTCAAATTTCTCCCAATACTTGATTCAGGAATTCCCTTGTTTATTAGATTGGGTTCAAAATTACTTAGCAATGGAGTTGAATATTAGTAGTCTTAAACTCAAAATTGGGTCGGTTATTCAACGTTGGTTATAAAGAAAAACTAGATCTCCAAACTATCCATCCTTTGGATGCTTATAAATTAATTACGTTTGTAATAGGTGCAAATTTTGCATAATTCTATATTTGTCCTTTTTTCTCCAAATTTTATTTGCTTGGACATTCTCAAAAGTACTTCTTTAAATTATTCCCTTAATTGCTATAGAGTTTCCTATCCTTTTCTCTGCCATCTGCATAGGTTAGGATCTGTCTAATGAAGCATTTAAAAGTAGTAATCTTGGTTGCTTTGTCTTTAATATTAATTAGTTTATGCATTTGTTTATAAGATTTCTAAGCAGCGTTGTTGCTCTGTTGTTCAATAAACTACCATCTTCATCAAACTAACAGTTGATTCGTCACTAGAAAAGAAGAGAAAAAAAATAGCGAAAATGGTAGCAATGACAGGCGACAAAGTTGTTCTCTGAATGGAACCCGGATGAAAAATGATTTCCATGATGGATCGGCTATTAAAAAATCTTGGAGATTATCTCTAGAGATAAAACGACGTCAAATTGAATTATCTTGAAGACGTTCAAAAAATCAGTAGGGGACAGATGTTCCGTAAAGTAACTAAATTCGTCAAAATTTTCTTTATTTAGATCTTAAACAACAACTCAATTGCAAACATTTTGACATATATTGAAACGCCATATAAAGTATGCATTGGTGAGTGATGGACGTTTTTCTGATCTAAGTCCGAGATAGAAAAGTAGAAGCAAATAAAACATTTCATGAAAAAAAAATGATTCAAATTTATTTATGCGTTTGTGAAATGTACAGCGCGTAAAATAAAAAACGGACTACCCAGAATAACTTTTGATCTAATGATTGGATCTACACACGTTCTAGGACGCAATCTCAATGGGTCGAGGGAGTGACCTCAAATATGCTAATTAATTTGTACAGACGACATTTTAAGTTACGAAATCAGACACAAAAATGTAATTTCTCTGAATGCGCATACCTTTGCTTCGATGGATTCCGATTTCTATCCCTAAAATTTAGCACTCAGAACAAAATTTGCACTCAATGTAATGGAACCCGTGATAGCTGAAGGGATAGAGAGTTCGTCTTTCAATGAGGTAAATCGGGTTCGAATCCCTGTGATGGCTAAATGATACAAAATCTGTACCCGGTTTGCAGCGACCACAGGGCTGACGTAAAATACCCTCAGTATAAAACGAATCATGGGTTAGAGTCTCCTTGCCTTCAAGTTAACCATGGGAGGAATCCGTGGCTTTCTTCTCCATGTAACGTAAATGCGGGTTAGTTCCATCAAAAGTCCACTACGAAGGCAAATTGCTTCCAATATTTGATCCACGAGTACCCTTGTAGTCTGGATTAGGTTCAAAATTACAAAGCTACGGAGTTGAACGTTAGCAGTGTAAAACCCAAAAAATTGGGTCGGCTCTACAACGAAGGTTATAAAAGAAATTAAATGTAGTGGAATGAAGATTCGCATAATTTAAGTCGGTTTTTTTTTCTCTTTCAAAAAAACTTCGTCCATTCAATTATTGTTTCATGTTGATTTTCAATTAATTTGATTGAAAATTTAGCAAAAAATATTTCATTAATGTAGCTCTTGCGACACGCTCTTTTTGAGCTTGTTTTGGGTTTATTAATTAACGACCACCAAATTAGGAGCTATTTTTTGTTTAATATACTGTCTTTAGGTCAAAAATGTGTTTTTGAAATAGTTCTACGTGCAACTTAAAGTGTGTTATGGTTGAATTAAAGTGTATATTGGTTTTTGTTAAAATCTTAATTCCGATGAAATTGAAAAATTCATTAAAAACCACCCTTCTTGGTAGATCAGTTTTACGTCAGTGCCACATACAAGCTTAATTTGCTAAAATTCAGTACTGGCTATTTTAAATGTAGAGTGTTTCGTGAAAACCACCCCTAATATGTATTTAATTTTAAAGTGCTCGTCAAAAAAGAGGGAGAAGCAAACAAAAACGATATCGATATCATCTGTGAGGAAAGCAAGAAATAAAAGCATTCAAATGAGTTTGATTATCGGATGAAACTTAGAAGTATTTCAACTAAGGAGATTTTGCACTTGCATGTATCATGCATGCATCTTCATACGTAGGCTCTGTGCAGCATAGCCACTGCAGAACAAACTTGTCCTTCTACTTAACTTGAGCAGAACCGAAGTATGTAAACGAGCAGTTAATTAATTTCTGTTTATTCCGACTTTTAAACACTTTTTGATAGTTACAATCTCACATTCCAAATAGTAATTCGAATGATTTTAATGCATTTTTCTTTTCGCACTAAATTATTAATCAGTAACCCCCGATGCGCACGCAATTTTATCTCATTTTAAGAAAGGCTTTATTAAGGACAAGCGAAGCTAGGATTTATTAAGGACTGTCAGAATGTAATGACACGTATTAAAATACAAATAAATGTAATTTTAGGAAGCCGATACATTTATTTATGGCAGTCTAAGTCGTGTTTGCTTACTAATTAAAATAACTAGCATGTCACAAAAGCAAATGACTAGCTATGCAAGTCATGCCACCGAAAGGTCACGTTACCTGAAAATAAAATGTTTAATTTGAATCGTGTCCCTCAATGTAATCTAAGAGTACTGGAAAGTGAGAGCAAATCGCTATTGTAGAACGTGGTACTGTAAAAACTGCCGAATAATACACACACTTCTGATCTCAGTAGCCCTCTTGATAATGGAGTGGATGATGGGATAGCCGAATGTTTCTTTTACCCCTTTATCCCTCAATAAGGAAAAGACCCCTTTTTTTATGAGTAGCTCTCCCCATCCAAAACTACTGCCCCTTTCTTTACAACTTTAAAACATTAAAATTGGAAAAGGAGCACTTTTTCCTATTATTTCGTTGTTTTTTTTAATGCTCGTGTGGAGGCTACCTTTTTTTTCTTCTTATGTTCGTTGTTATGGTGACGAAGGAAAAAAATTTAGATTTTATTTCTCTCACGTAGGCTGCAACGCGGAAGAAATATTGCTCGTTTCTCTAGTTAGCGCATCGTACCGTTTGGTCCGATATGTAAAGAAGAAAGGTAATATAAATAGAAAGAAGAGTTATAGATCAGAGATAGCAAATCTATGAGACGCGTGACACTACGTGGGATGGGACTGGTATTTTGATGACACGCGAGAATTACATAGGAAATTGGCGGAATGCATTTTATTTATTTATTTTATAACAGCCAATTCTGAACAAATTCTGAGTTTACAATTATCAATGTTCAACTCCATTCCCTTGTTATTTTGAACCCTACCCAGAAGAAAAGGGAGCTAGTGGATCCAGCATTAGGACTAACTCGCCTTCACGAAGGATTTTTTTAAATGGAATTAACCCGCATTTGCGTTACATGGAGAGGAACACCTCGAAAACCTCCCATAATTAGTGGTTTAAAAAACATTAAGAAAAGCACATCTTCAATCAAGCACCCATCATAGTAGGGTACAGAAAAAAGTATGGTTCAGAGTGTCACTATGACTGAGTACGCGTTTCACTTTGGAAGACAAATGTTGTAGAAGGGTGTATAAAAATTAAAAAAATCATTCATTAATTATCTCCATTTCATTTTATTGCTTTCCCCAGTGGGTACCCGTTGTAGGATATTTTTTCTTAGCTCAATATCAAATTGAAATATTTTTAAAAATATGCTAACAGAAAAGCAAGCAAGTTAATAACAGAGCAGCAATGATATAGAAGGAAACTAACAAATGGGACACTGTACACTCGAAACTATTAAATTTTAATTTAACTGGCACGCAAATAGAAAAATGTTCGCCAACTCTGTACTTCAACTTCTACCACGCGGTTTATTAATAAATCTCGGACTTCTCATGTTTCAGGCAATTTATATTTTTTCTTGTTAACTTTTGATGAAATTCTAGAAAATCAAAAAGAAATCAACTACTTAAAAATTTGATTTTACACATTTTAATTTTTTTTCGAAAATTAAAATTTAAAGTTCGCAATAATTGTGCTTTTTGTCTCTACTGAGTGGCGATAGAAATCAATGAAAGTTCTTGCATTGAAATCACAGCTATATTCATTATCTTTCATGTTATTAAAATCAGGAAGACAATTTTGAGTATTTAAAACCAAACTTGAATTTAAAGAAGTAAAACGAAATAAGCAACAGCGATGCATCTTGAACCTGTAATGTTAATAGCTTTAAACTAATATTTTCTATTTCATTAAAAACAAAAAAGTGGAAAAATTAACTTCTTAATTTTTTGAAATTTACATTCTATTGCTGTACAATAACCTATTTCCCAAAAATGACACGCACACAAAATCTCAGAACGAAAAATATATTGTCTCATCTGTAAGAGGTGCCACGTAATCCATATATTTATTTCTCCTATGAGGCATGAAAAACGTGGACATTTCTCAATCCAAATTAGCAACACTAAAGTCATCTATTCTATAATAATTCATTTTGTTAAGTTGTCTTAAGTAATAATTTATTGCAAATAGTGTTAAATAATAAGTTATACGTTAAGTATTGTTTAGATTCATCCTATTAAGTTATTTTGAGTCGTAAGTTAAGTAAAGTTAAATAACCAGTTGTAAGTTAAGTATTTGTACAGATTTATTTCTTTAGGTTGTCTTGAGTAATAATTTAAGTAGAGTTAAATAATAAGTCATGCGCTTAGTATTTGTTTAGATTCCGTTTTTTAGGTTGTATTAAGTAATAATTTAAGTAGTGTTAAATAATTAGTAATACGTGAATTTAAGAAAGAAAAAAAAATTTAGCATCTGAGGATATTTAAAATTTGTTTTTATATAATGTCATAATAATTTAATAAATAATGTAATAATAATTCATAAACGGATTATAAAAATTAGCATGTTCAATTACTTTAACCATTTTTTAATGAACATAAAGAATATGTATTTTTATAGACATCAAGTTTATACAAAATATTTCAAATCGTTTTAAAGCAAAACATTGGTAGATTTTTTGACATTGGTTTCTTCTTACTTTCCAAGGAGAAGTTGGTGCCCCCCCCCCCACCAAGTCACCAGACAGATCAATAAATATTTATTCTAATTAATACGTCATTTAATTATTTTTTTAATGAGTTAATTTTTTATTAGAGAAAAGTTAAAAAGCGATAAATGTCGTTTGTTTACTTTTAAGGTAACATCATATTTTCTTTTCGAGACTGCAAATTATATATATCCCCTAAACGTAAACTACTTTCACCAAAATGGCATCACTTGGAATGTTTCACGCAGTTAGGGCTCTACTTCCAGGGTTAAAACTATCTCATGTATGAGCTTCGAAGCCGTTATCACAAACACACTCACCGAAATCGATGTTATGCATGGTAATGTGCTCTAAAAAGACAATTCTTACCCTTGCACATTGGCTGTGGAGGAAAGAAGTCTATTTTTTTTTCAGCCTTCTTTTCACTGCAGCTAATATTTTATTTTATTTCCTTCTTTTTTTTTAAATCGATAATCCTTCCATTTTATATTATCGTTTGCAAATTAATGTTTTATTTTATCGTTTGCAAATTAATGCTTTATTTAATCGTTTACAAATTAATGTTTGCCTGATTTTTGTCTATTTTTACACTTAAAAAAGTTTATATTTTTTCACCTTCGATAAAATTCAAATATGATTGTAAAAGTCTTTAACAAAAAGCAACACAATTTTTTTTTAAAAAAATCGCTATCATATATGTATTTAAATACGAAGAAAAAATTTAAATAAAGCTGCGCATTTTTCGAACCACCATTTCAGGTAAACGTTTCAAACAGCAATAATAATCACAATTGAATTTATTGTTTTTTTGATTTACTACTTATTATTTAACTATTCATTCTAACGCTTGCATCTACTATCTAGTTAATTTTTTAAAAGTATTTTTCTTAAATAAGTAAATAATTCAGAAAATTATTTAATTAAATGGTATACTTTCAAATAAAATTATCATTATCGAACAATTAGCTACAATGGATAAAGAAAGAAGGATAGATACTCTAATCACCAAATCAGATGTCTATGCAGAATTTCAGTTAGAAAAAAATGGTTCTTTTTCTTATATTTGTCATACATATGTGATATTTTATAAAAAATACAAATAAATACAAATATATATAAGTCTATAAGCAATATAGATAAGCTTTGTAATTGAAATTTGTCGAAGTAAAGGTGGTAGTATAAGTCATGTTAATATCAATTGTTCACTTTGTTTTCAATGAAGTGTGTTTTGGAAATTATTTTATGTGGATAATGTATACATAATTTCGAATGTGAAAATAGATAGTTGTGGCCTTACATAATTCATTTTTTATTTTATTTTTTATAACCGTCGTCGAACGGCGAATCAAATTTTGAGTTTACGCCTACTACTTGTTCAACTCCGTAGCCTTGTCATTTTGAACCCAATCCAGGGGACAAGGGAACTCCTGGATAAAGTATTAGGAGAAATTTGCCTTCGTGGAGGACTTTTTAATGGAACTAACCCGCATTGGCGTTACATGGAGAGGAAAACTTCGAAAACCTCCGATGGTTAGTCTGATAGAATGGGAACTCTAAACCCCGATCCGTCTACCACTGAGAATATTTCACGTCAGCACCTTGGTTGCTGCAAGCCGGATGCACAATTCGGGATTCGAACCCGGTGCACCACATTGGTAGGCGAACTCTCTATCCCATGAGCCATCACGGCTTTACATAATTCATTGAAATGATAACTTCATTTTAAAATTTGTTTAAACGATTCTTTTTATTAAAATTTATTTGAAATAATTTTTTTTTTTTTGAAATTGAAAGTTTCTAGAGAACTTTGATAAATAAAGTTAATTTTAAAATCAGTAGATCTTAAAAGTACCACGAAATAAAAAGAAGAAGAAAAATGAAAACTAATACATACAATTTTAATTAATTCATCACATACTTTCTAATGAAACCCGTTTTCTGTACTTCTGTTAATAGCATGCGAATGCTAAAATGCAATTGCAATATTTATTTGAGAAAAAAAATAAAAGAAAACCAGACCATTTCTCCATATTTAACGACAACATACGCAGCAATGGCATTCAAAAACGATTTCGCTCAGTTTTCAAAAACTTTAACGTGTGTTTTACAATCAAAGGTAGCCAAGATTTTGCTTTTGGCGGTCATGCTCCAAATCAAGTCCAACACCGGAAACAGTCTTAATTCGCTCGTGAGAACGCCAAGGAGGCAAGACCAAAAAACAAAGGTGAAAGGTGACGGTCTGCACTAACAGATGCCCATTACTTTTTTAACTTCTTTGCGTAATGTTGCAAAATATCAAAGCTTTGCCGCCGCTTCGCCAAATTTATAGCCGCTTTTAATTGAGTGTCAAGTTCAACGGGTTCTTTCTGTAACGAGCAGAGAAAAAAAAGGGAAATAGTGTTAATTATAATGTTTGATATAGTGTGAGAGATGACACCAAAACAGATCAAATGAATTTGAAACATTTACTGCCGATAATTATAAATAAGTTCAGAATTAAATGAAATATTTATTCGTATTTTTGACTGGGTATTGAGGCCTGATTATTCAGTATAATCTATTATATGAATACCACATTTCTGAATTCTCAGATACACTGTAAAAAAAATTTCAACTGATTTACACGAAAGTGGTGTAAGTAGTAAAACGCCATACAAATCTTTTGGATCCAAGTGTTTCATTGCACCAAGAATTTTCTTTTACACTACTTTATTTTATTTTATAAACTGCGTTGAACAGCTGATCAAATTCTGAGTTTACGACTATCAATGTTGAACTCCGTATCCTTATAATTTTGGACCAAACTCAGAAAACATGAGAACTCTAGATCAAGCATTGGGACAAACTTTTCTTCGTGGAGGACCTTTCTTGATGGTACTAACCAGCATTTGCGTAACATGAAGAGGATAACTGCTTACACTATTAACCCGAAAGCATGAAGATTTCAACCTATGATCCGCCTACCACTGAGAATAATTTGCATCAGCAAAGTGGTCGATGAGAGCCGGATGAAGAATTCGTATCAACCAACCGCCGCTAGGATTCGAACCTGCGTCACAACATTGGGGCGCAAGCATTCTGCATCCTGATCCTATATCCTTCTATATCACGCTCCCAATATATATATTTTTTTATAACTATTGTTAAACAGCCGACCCGATTTTGAATTTACGACTACCAATGTTTAACTACGTACCCCTGTAATTTTGAACCCAATCCAGAAAACAAAAGAATTCCTGTATCAAGTATTGGGAGTAATTTGCCTTCGAAAAGGATTTTCTTTGAGAGATTTAACCCTTATTTGCGTTACATGGAGAGGAAAACCTCCCAAGTTTTTACTTGATTCTGTCACGCACCCTCTGTGTAAAGTTGCTGTCCCCATTTTTGTTGCTCATTAACACTAAAATTTATAATTGCTACTAGCCCTCCACTCCTTGCTCGCTATTTTTATCGCTCCGCTCGATGTTTAAAATCTTATTACAGTTATTGTTTATTTTGTTTTATTAGTTTTCTAGTTAAATATTTGATTATAATTTAAGGAAGAAAGGAATTTAAAACCTTTTAAATAAAAAAAATATGAAAAACATTTATTACATGAAAAAAAAAGCATGTAAGTCTCTTCTAAATAATTATTATTGTATATTTTGATATTTTTCAGCTTGAATACTCTCACTCAAAGAGGATTGAAGAGTCCACTAATTTGATATACATAGGAGGGAATGAATGCTAGACTATTTTTGCATTGACCTCTGAATTGCAATCTGAACCTTATCATTGTTGATTGTTGCATTAAGATAACATCAGTTAAACATGATATATTTGTTAAACCCAATTGTTTATAATATTCAATGTTGTGTTTTTTTTTTAAATACACTTTAATGGGGATATGAACCTTTTATCTGGATATATTTTTTTAATAATAGCATCTTCTGAGACTTAATTACAAAATTTTAAATATTAATTACCAAACTTAATTAAAAAATTATTTTAGTTCAAAATGAAGATTTCAAAATGAAGATTGCATTTAAAATTAAATTGAGGAATTAAAAAAGAAAATGAAAATTTTATCCCGATCAGAAGGTTATTTTTCTAAAATAGTTCAAGCAATTCTTTAGGTCAATTCTGTATACTAATATAATGACAAATGTTTACTTGATATATATGACCAATCTATGTCATTCCAATATATTCATATTTCTTACATTCCACAACCTAAATGCAACAATTAAGAAATAACGTCATGTAAAGATATTTTGCATTAAATGTTATGTATACAAAAATAACATAATATTAATATTGCTGATTGTATAGCATATTAAAATTATAATACGTTAGAAGATAGAAATATACCTGAAATTTTAATAGAGTATTTTGTTCTGAGTAATGCTCACCTTTCTTTGGGAACTTTATTTTATTCTTATTTAAAAGTAACTATACAGCCGTAAATTAATCGTTTAATAATTTGGTTGCTAATATCGTTCCGCTATTATTTATTCCGAAAAAGTCTAAGATCTCTCCAAGCATATCTTTTAAAATTCGGTAATGAGTTTAAAATATCTTTTTTTAAATGTTATTTCTTAATGTTAATTTCTCAATAAATATTTATTTTTAATATTATTTATTAATAGTTAGATTGCAATTGTAATTATTTGTCACACATTTTTAGCTTTTTCAATTTTTATTAAGCTGCCATGCTTTTGTTTATTTATTTTTAAGATAGATGGATAGCGAGCATTTAGCGTTATTTGCGAAAGCATTTTAAATAGTGATATAAGCATCCGAAACATTTCATGCCGTTTGAGTTTTATAAATTTTATTCCGGAATTATGTAATTTTTTTAAAACCAGAATTGTCATTACCATACACAACTGTAATTTTATCAGAATTTTTTTTCTCCATGTGGCAAGGATTCTTAAAACATATTAAGGGGAATGGTTACAAAACACTCTGTATAATTCCACCATCAAAATATTTTCATTAATTTAAAAAGTAAATAATTATTTATGTAATACATAAACTTTTAACATAAAATTACAAACAAAAAAAATTTGAAATTCTGCCCTAAATATTATCTCTTATTGCTCATTTTTAAACCCATTTCAGATCTCTGATATTGAAAGAAGTTTAACTACTAATTAACTGAATTAACACTGTGAGTAGCTTTTATTTGTAACTGGCATTCACAAAACAAAATACTAAGTATTTTGTAACATACAATTTGTAAAAGACAATCTTTTAAAAGACTTTACTCTCACCATTCACTATATTTTATTAGCTAAATGGACAGTAACTATATTTTCAAAATAATTCTTGGGTAATTTAAATATCTATATATATTTTAAACAATGAAAACTATCTGACCTATATGAAAACAAGCGCTGACACAGTCAGAGATTCCTCTGAAATTTAAATGAATTATACATAAAGTTTAATTATTCATCACTGAATTACTAATAAGTTGTCGGCAAATAGTAATTATTTGAATTCTAAAATACTGCTAGAATTAAAAATGGCAGCAATTACAATTAATTGGTAAATAGTTCGCAGATAGACCAATAACTGACTAACTTTTCTAAATTCCCTTCATCCTATGCAGTAAAATGTAATTCTATATATTTATTAATTACATACTCTGAATGTAAACAATGAGTACGAATTTTGGAAAATTTCCACAAAAAACTGTCCGTGCTGAGAACAAAAAGTTAATAAGTAACAGTCTGACATTCGTGAACTGAATTCGAAATTGCTCCTGAACAAAGCATCATGTAGATATTTTTCTATGTTATCTGAGTAAAATTTGATAATGTGTACATTGTTAATTCGTGAGAAAAACTGTTAAATAACAATCTTTTAAAGTGTTATTTTACCATATTCACTAAAAAACAGTCAAATAATCATAAAAAAAATATTGTATTCAAATTGCTGACTGCAAGAAAATTGTTTTTTAACTTTTTTTTAACCTAATACGGTTAAACAACCGTAATTTTATCTGCGCCAGCTAGACCCACATTATGACGCTATTTAGTTCATTGCAGCTAGGCACATACCATATCCGAGAGTGCTTATCTGTCAGTCTCATGTCCGACTTAACGGGGATTCGAATTCATTGCGGTAAATTGTGCTTGATGATTTAGCCGCAATTAGTAGCATCGCTTTCGGTGCCAAGTTACAATTTATTTTGATGAAAAAGTTATTTGTTTTATCGCTTATTTTAAACTAACCAGCAAGGGCGACAAACAATAATAAATAAAATTTTCAATTATTTAAGCTTCATTTTGTCTATAGATGCACTGAAAAAAAAAAAAAAAGTATGGTCGACACTCTGAGAAAATTTAGCGGTTTCTAGATCTATGGGAACACCACCAAAAAGCTCGATAATTTTCACTAAAGCGCTGATTTTCATAAAATCGACAATAAAATATGGTTTTATAATATGCGATAAAATTAGGAAAATGGTGCAGAATTTTTTAATTTTATCATGATACCTTAGAGCAGTGTTTCCCAAAAAGTGTTCCGAGGAACCCTAGGGTTTCTTGAAAGAGTTAAAGGGGTTAGAGTTCGGACATTTGTTTCAACCAGCAACCCTTGAAACATTTAATTAGAGTTTGATCCAAAAAACAATCCATTATTTATTTCGTATTTCGGTTGTCCTTATTAAATTATTTAAAGTAAAATGTCATTGATAAAGAAATGGATAATGTTTTAATAAATATAATTTTTCTAATAACTATATCTTGCATAAATCATGAAAAGATCATGTATTTATAAGACTTTTATTATTATTTCAAAAGAAAATAAAATTATCATATTTATTAATTACGAAATACGCTTCCTGAATAACGATCTTCAACGCTTATAACAGCTCGTTTTAGTTTTTATTTCAAGGAAAACCATATTTCTGCTTATTTTATTCACTTTCAGCTACAAGCATACATTACACATAAAACAAATTTATCATTAGACTAAATACTAGACTGTCGGACATAAAAACTGGTTTAAGATTGTTGATGATAAAACGATGAAAAAAGTTCCTTCTTCTTTCATGTCTTTTGAATAAAGTCTTTCATTGGTAAATACGTTAGCAATTGTCTTTATTTAACTTTATCTATGAAGTTGGGCTCCAACGAAAGATGGTTATTCAATTAGAGTTCCATTGCCGATAAAAATTGGGAACCGCTGCCATAGAGCACAGCATATAAACCGTTTAATCGGTGGAATTTACTTTTTAGTTCAGTTTTGTGTATTTTACTAAATGTAATGAGAATTATAATTTTGAAAACCAGAATTTCTATTAAACCGTTGACATATGAACGGAAAGATTACCGAATGAATAGTTTAAGGGATCGTTCAAAAAGTACATACATCCCGAAGGGGGGGGAGGGGATTTGCTATTTTGTACAAAACCGTACAATGGGGAGGGGGTAGGTATTATACAAAGTACGTACATTATAAGCATACACCAAATTTAAATTTGACTTTTTCCTACACATGTATTATACATATGCTTGTTCTTGTATTTTTTTTCACACGGCGACCAATTGTTAGAATGAGTAAATCAGTTCTCAAAAAAAGTTGTCTCGCAAAATAAAAAATTGAAAACACCAAACTGTTTAAATAACTTAAATGAATAAATTATTTTAAATAAATATTTAATTTTATTTAAAACATAATTATTTTAATTTTTATGAAAAAGGGGGGTGGACTAATAAAATGTACGTACTCTAAGGGGGGAGTAAGACTTTATGTACGGTAATGTACGAAGGGGGGGGGAGGAGGTTAAAATTTCTCCATTTTTTTGTACGTACTTTTTGAACGGCCCCTAAATAGCGCATATTTTGGTTTTTATTACAAGAATTATGATTTATTTATTTTTTTTACCAGAAATGTCATTATTAACTATATAGTATGATGATTTTACCAGAATTTTTTTCTCTCTGTGCCTATGCCTTTAAATTTTGTATATAATTCCGTAGTGCTAATTTATACTAATTTATTGATTTTTTTAGGCCTAATATAGAACAAGTTTTCATAAAATAAGACACACACAACGTGAAATCAGGATAAGTCATTTATTCATGAAAAAAAAAAGTTTTAATTCGGAAATCCTTCTTTAAATGCTCATAAATGCAAACATATTTTTGAACAAGTATGAACACTCGATAAGATTTTTCTGAACTGACTTCAGAATAAATGCTTTTTCGGAAACATAAATAATTTATAAGAATTCATCTTCCAACTACTCGGCATCACAACATAACGACTAAAGTTTAAGTACTCTACAAATTTTCTTATAAAGCACAATATAAAAACCTACATTTATATAATCAATATATTTACACAGTTTCCAATTTACAATATATCTAACAAATAATTGAGTAACATTTTCATGAATGATTTTTAAGGAAACAATAATTTATAATGTCTGTCAATTTCTTAAAAATGCATAAAAATATATTTTAAAGTTTTTCATAAAAGCATACCTATGTCGTAATTGTCATGTCTTAAGTTGAATAATAAAAAATATATTAGTTTTACAAGTCCGTTAATTGTAATATATTTACAATGTTATTAGAAAAAAAAAAGGATATTTTTTTTCTTCTAAAATGTACTATTACATTGAATGCATACTATATAAGACAGATATTTCTTAGACAAAATCGTTTAACAGCAAAACAAATAATTTACAATGAATATATTACACAATTTTACAGTATTTTATTACATATAAATAGAAATTATACAATCTTTGGTACATTTTTTTACTAGACGTGTCAGTTGAAAGACTTATTATTTGAAGGAACATAATAGAGTATGAATCAAGAAAATATATTATATACACGGTAGAACATGTATTTGTGCAACTCTCATCGGCGAGATAAATAAAAAGCTTCAAAATCGTATCCTATTTAAATGAATTAAACAAAGTCAGTCCTAAAAATGAAGAGTTTTGAACAATATAATGATAAGACTTTTTCCCCCAAATGTTATATCCTTACATGAAACTGTTCCTTAGTATTGCATCCATGTAGTTGCAAATTTCCAAAGTTTTCACTAGATGGCAGCACAAAATTCTTATTCCCTACGTGTAAATCTAAATGTTTTTCAACATCTTAGAACAGTTTTTCTGGATAATTTAGAAATATGACTTATCGTTATACTGTTCAATTTTTAAATGTATAGCAAAAAAAAAAATAGTTGTTTTAATTCCTTTAGAACTTAGACATGTATGCATTTTTTGTAAAGAAATTAATAATATTTTTTTTTAATCTTATACTTCTTTTTATGCAAACATATAATCGAAACGTTTTAATGTGTATCTATGCTGAATTATTTATCGTTATTCATAAACTCATATTAGGAAACACAATATTATAATTCTATATAAGCAAGGATCTATCGTTGTATATAGTTCATATACAAATGCATAAAATTGGGATTGCATTATTTATTATTATATTATTTATAATTACATTATTTATTAATACAATATTTATTATTATATTATTTATTATTATATTATTTGAAGTATTGTATGAATATTAATAATGTGAATATTAATTATTAATTATATGAATACTATTTGTGTATTACATGAATAACTATTAATCACTGCATTATACTTGTAATTAATTTTATTTTGACTGGATACAATTATTCCTCTTATTACCCTAAATGCTCAGAAATGCTAAGCTTTTTACCACTTTCAAATGAATAAAATTAATTTAGATAAATAATAATAGTTATCATTTATTTTATATTTACCCACAATGGGCAATATTTAAATTTTGCTCATTGTAGATTTTCGGCACATAATAGATATTTACGATTTTGGTGCTTTTTATTTTGGTTCAGTTTGCAAACATTTGTCTTAAAATAGTCTGTAACAAATGCATTTTAGCTTGCACAAAGTGATTTCTTGTTTTCACAATTTTACACACGGTGAACACATTTACACATTATTTACGACTCATCGCAAAAATCTCTCAAATAATTTTTTTTTCACTCGGCAATAATTTCCTCTCCCAGCGTAATCAATTATTTCACTGAACAGTCATCGATTCATGTCTTTGGCTACAACTTCAAATCAAAAACCACAAAAAAAAAGGAGAGAAAAAATTCTTTGGCGACGTTCACATTTCACCTCAAACCTGGTGACGTTGTTTCTGCATCATTGCCATTGGTCTGTTCTTTTCTGGCATATATGTAAGGCATATATCGATGATTTTGTGAACTTTCAGTTGTTGTAGGATGACTAGGCATTGGCCTCAGTGCACCTATAGGCGGTGGACATGCCCCAGAGGCCATATTGTTCATCAGCATATTATACTGACTTAGTCCAGATAAAGACGCGGGGCTTGAAGCCCAGTGCTGAAGTACATGGGGCGGTACCATCATGGCCCCTGCTCTAGAAAATCCATAGGAATGAGGTGGTAAGCATCCTGCTTGGGATGCCAGAAGTGGGTAGGAATCACCAGCAGAGTATCCCGAAGCTGGGTTTCTCCAGTAATAGGGTGGCCTAGATGTAAGGCCTAACATTTCAGCCTTGTCGCGCATGAGCAAACAATTCAACTCATCTCTTTCATCCATGAAAGGACGTAGCGGAGTCCTTGAGTAAGTATGCTCTGTCATCAACGTTTCCATTGACTCCCTGGAAGAGCAATACAGGGTTAGATCCTGTAGTTCTAAACTGAAATCAAAGAAATAAAGGACATGTTGTAATAAAATCATTTAATTTAACAAGGGTTTAACAGCACATAAAACATTGACAGAATTACATAGTACATATAAAAACATTTGCCTGAACCTCAATTTCAAATGCTCAAACTAAAAATTCAGATTAAGTCTTAAATTAAGATTCAAATTAAGTCCTGAGGTAAAATTCAAAGAAAATTCGAATTAAGTCATTCATCTTAAAGAAATTCAAATTAAGTCTTAAGTTAAAATTCAAATTAAATCGTCAGGGTGAATGATTATATGTATTAAAACCATTCACATATTTCATGTCTATCTAAAATGAAACAATTATATGGTGTGGCCATATATTTATAAAGACAATCGAATCTCTGCAAAATAACCTAATGAATATAATTAAAAAAAAAGAAACTCAAAATAGGCCCAAGTGATAAAGGCGAAGTCAAACAACATTGCAAATAATTACAAAATTTTTTCAGCAATATTTATAAAATACAATTAAAAGTTAAGTTAAGGCAAACCCACAACTGTTTGAATCTGAATCAACAATGCTTTGGTCGAAACTATTTTATTTCAAACTATGTATAAGACTAATTAATTCCATGCGACAAATGCACTTTCGCTAGTATCTATGAAACCTATTAAACTACTAAAAATTCATGACCATTAAAGATCCGACTCAACAAAAGCATCAGTCAAAAGGTGCTCACGTACCGGAATTCGTCAAAAAGAATAACCATCCTCGAGAAGTCGTAAATGAATTGCAAAAAGCAGGTGATATCAAATCAGTTTCAGCGTCTAATTTCATCGCAGAGCGTAATATAACCACACACAGGCACTTTCGAACACCAAGAAGTTGAAGTAGGTAAGAAGAAAAAAAAATCAACGTAGCTCAAGATTGAATTTAGCCATCTATCATACCTTGACAACCATTTATCGGCAAACCTAAATCACAGGGACTGAATACCGCCGATGTACCTCAATAACAGACCTTTGCAACACTCCTTTGCTGGGTGGGCGGGTTATCTGTCCATCTCTTTTACACTTCCAAAGGGTCTCCCTTCCCCCCTTTTTTTATTATTATTATTCTTTTATGAGTAGGTATGCATTATTATTATTATGGCCTCTTTTGTTTTGCTTATGTTTTGAGAGCTTAGCACAGGGTGGGAGGAAAGTTCAAAAGATGCCGGGCTGTTAGATAGCCTCCTGGCTGTTGCTTTGCGTTAGTGTTGATTGCCGGAGAGTGCTTAAAATCGTTTTATTTTTTTATTCCCTGCCTTCGACAGAAATGGAATGAATTTTTATGCTGTGAAAATCGGGTTAAGGAAAATAACTTTCTTTTTTCTTTTTTTCTTTTTTTATAGGAAGGAATAAGGAAGTTTTACTTGCTAAAAAAAGAAACGGTGATTAAAGTGAAAAATATATCGGCAAAACGATCTTAATTTAACTGCTCTTTAAATTCAACTGTTAGCATTTTCATTGATACTAAAAATTTGTTTTACATTAAGCTTGCAAGAGATGCAAATAATTAATAGCTACCCGGAGAAATTCTGAAAAAATAATTCAGGTTAATAAAATCAATAAATACGGTATTTAAGCTTTCATTTGATAAATTTTCCGATCACATGATAACGGTTTACCAGAAATTCTGGTATTCGAAATTATAATTCTTATTTTACCACACATTTAGTAAAGAATGCGAAACAGAAAAGCAAAATCCGGCTAACGTTGCAGGTTTCAAAATACCGGTTAAACGTTGAACCAATTTTTCTAAGAGTATAGTCTGATTAAGAAAATAGTGATTAGCTGTTTTCTTTGCAGTCTTGCTATGGAATTATTTTGAAAATTACAACTTCAAGAAAGATATTTAAAAAATTCTGAATCTTTTCGTAAATAATTTTCGAAAAAGTAAGGATTTTATACTTTAAAAATTACAAACTAATTTATATAAGCGAATAATTACTTTATAGACCTTACAGTATTTACAACATTTTGCACATGTGATATTAGGACCAAAGTTAGTTACGTTAAATAAAATTTAAAAAATATTATAATTCTTAAAAATAATAATCAATCCATTATCACTATTCAATAATTAAAGCTGTGACTCATTACTATTACATTTATCATTAGTTATTAATTGCATTTCATAATGAAAATCATTGCAAATTAATTTAATGATAACGTATTTATTTTTATTTATTTAGGATTCTTAGTAAATACATAATTTTTTAGTAAATATGTTCCGTTCAAAATTATTATCATTTACTTTTAAAATTTATTTTTTAAAATCATTTTCTATTAAAACTATTAAAAATGTAGGATCTAGTTGCAAGTTGAATTTAAGACGATATTGAGTACAAATTGATTTCTCAAGATTAAATCTATCTTCTAATTATCTAAAATTTCAAATAAGTAAATAATATAAAATATTAAATTAAATTATTTCAAATTCATTCATTTGAATTATTTTTGTTATCATTGATGTGAAATCCAAATTTAGTCAGTTCTTCTATTTTCTATATCTACAACTAAATTCTGATGTCAGCTGTATTTATAATAGCATCGCTTTAAACCTCATCGTTTATTATATTAATTCAAAATAAAACATGCACCCAATAATGACATATCATAACAAATGTTTTTATTCAATTTCCAAATCATTTCAGGCTTCCTTCCTCATCGGGTTTGATTATAAATGATCTTGAATTTAACCAATTACTTCAACCCCAGCCATTCCTCTAAACATCTACACTTTAACTCATCTCTAATATTAGATATGCTTTTGACGCCAAATCAACTGCTACAGCCCCCTAGCGACGAAGTATTTACTGTTCTAAATACCACAACTGATATCCCGAGGGAAATTCGCAAATTTGCACTTGCTCTATCATCAACTCTGTGGCAGGGAGTTGCCAAAGTGTGTTCGGCTATCTTTTCAGCACATGTCATTAGCACTAATCGAATAAGTGCTATCTATTCATTACATCGTGTAATACATCATAGCTTCTGCCTTTCGTGGTTTATGAAATTATCCAGAACGGTAACTGAAGTGGAGGAGAAATTCTGAAAGGCTTGGACACGTAGGTGTAGACAAACTCTTATAAATATTTTAAGATACAACGGCGCGTAAGCTGTCGTTAATTCCATCGCGATCTTTTTAATGGAAGCACTTTTAAATTTAAAAAGAAAGCGGATTGAGGATATTCACAAGCTTTGCAGAATGAGAAGTAAAATGACTTAATTTGAATACTTTAATAAATATGGAACAATAATTATAATCAATAAAATTATTACAAAAGCTTATTTATGACCTCAGCATATAGAAGTTGTAAATTAAGGGATTCATCATTTTACTTCAGTTCAGACGAAAACAATAGAAGGAAAAGTGAATGCATATATATATATATATATATATATATATATCAAAAATAGTATTTTNATATATATATATTCCTGCATCAGCAAATCCCTAACAACGTCCTTACAAAGACTGGTATTTTCCTTAATTAAATTTAACTCTACTAATGTGCCAAAACGTCTGCACTCAGACATGTTACAGGCAAATCCGGCTCGCAAACAGTGAAATATGATTACTGACTGAGAGGGGGGGGGATTGTTTTTTTCCTGTTATGACGAGGGGAAAAGGAGCTCTGGAGATCTTCCGTTAAGATCCCAAGTGTGGACAGAAGTCAAAACTGAATTATAAAAAAATGTAACTTTTAGCAGCTCATTCCAAGATGAACGTGGGTGGCATAAGTGTTGGGTGTCCGGACACGGGCCATTGCCGGCCGTCATCAAGCTCAGCATCTTGCTCTGGTAAGATGATCTCCAAAAGATGCCAAGATGAAAGAAGGCAATTAACAACCTCGACAAGTCGGACACAACCCGCAGGATTGAATTTCATATACATATTTTGCAGTGTGGGAGGTCTCGAACGTTTTTTACTCTGTTTCACAGGGCTGAGTGCCAAACAAGCTGGCTTGTTGAAACTCTAATTCGGACTAAGGAGCTGAAACAACCTTCCTTTTTTTTGCTCTCAATGTATTTGATTTGAAATAAAGATTAGGATATTCTCTTTCCTTTAAGTCGGTTGCTTTCTCTGCTTTTTTTTTATTCGGTTAAGATAAATGACTGGAGAAGTCGATAAAGGATGTTGTCGCCTTGTCTTCTGGCGGTGCTAAGCATAAAAAATTTCTCGACCCCAGTCATTTGGTGATGTTCTAATGATATCTCGTAATCCAAACGGGAAGTTCTATATGAAATGTCACTACGCATGTTGCCTCAGTATCAACAACACAACGCTACGGGAGAAGGGAAGGAAAAAAAAACCATCTGAGGTTAAGAAAAAAATATATGTAATGTAAATATTTTAACTTTCTCAAGGATAAAATTCTTTTTTTCGAACGTCAAGACAAATTTCATTAAGAAACACTAAAAATGATCGAAAACCGCAAACATTTTATAACAGTCGTAAAAATAAGTGTTTCTTTCTAAGTGTTAAGTCTGGGTCACACTATTAAATAATTTTAGTTGCGTGTAGTAATAGTATTTGAGTAAATAGGCTGTGGATAGATTTGGATGCAATAAAAACGACATTTCACATCAAAATACTAACACTGTAAGTGATCATTGATTGAATTATTTTTTTATCAAATAGTTGAAGAAATACGCCCAAAATCATAGCTTTCTATTAGAAGTTTTAATTATTATATTCTAAATAATAATAAAAATATTTTATATTATTTATCACTATTTATAGTTTGGACATATATACAAAAAAATTACTCGAATTAAAAAGCTACAAACCCAAAACCTAATACGTTTTTTTTTAAACCTTATCTATTGCTTTATTTTTTTTTTCTTTTTGATAATTCATGAAAATTCAATAACAATAACTTGCTTAAAAATAAAAGCCTTATTTTTAACCTATATATATAAATATATATTTTTTAAAAATCAATAAACTAAAACTGAAAAAGCGATTTGTTGTAAAATATCCAAACAATTATTTTTAAAAAAAACGTTGAAATAAACAAATAATAAAATAAAGAATAACTGATTACTGTAATACACAACACTAAAGGAATAAGTGGGCCATAAGCCCCGGTGAAACAAACCTTAGCTATTTAAAATAAAAAATCTAGTTATAAAAATATCATTTTTGTTCAGTGTTATTTCATAGATGTTCGCAATAAAAGATTTTAATATTTACGTGACACATTAGAAAATTTAATTTGAGGAAAAGTGTTTCATAAAAGATATTTTTGTGGTTCCAATTGTTAACTGGTGTACATCATTACAAGCATTACATCATTACATTTACATACATTAGTATATTAACTGTCATTCGAGTATATTAACTGTCATTCGAGTATATTAAAATAAGATATCAAGTTTAGAGTGTAAGCTTACCTTTCTAATTCTGTTAGCCTTGAAGAGTCTCTGAAACCTTTGGCAAATGGATTGCTGTCAATTTTTAATTTGGTGATCTGAAAACAAAATCTATTTAGAATACAATTTAATTTAAACATCTATTGTTTAAAATAAGTTTCAATAATGATCTATTTTGAACTTAAAGAGATAAAACTAATTTAAACATGAATAAATTAAAATGAATACTTTAAAATCTTTGGATATTTATCCTAGAACTGAAAAAGCAAATCTAATTTAGTCACCGCTTAGTTAAAATTAAAAACTTCAAACAAATTGGATTGTAATTATTTTATCAATAAAATTAATATTACACTTGACAGTTATAATTAGGACTTGTTTAATTAACATTATTTATATTCGAAATACGGACGAATATGAGCATAAACTTCTGATTTTGAATTTTAAACTTCTGATTGGCCATTTCTAATGAAAAAAAAATTGTGATTCAGCAATCTCTTTAAAAAATGAGTGCGATTCCGTATGAAAATAATTTACACTTACCAGTTGATTTTGGTAAGCTGTAACTGCAGTGAAAACAGTTTCAGGAAATATATAGGTCCGGTATTCTTCCTTCAGAAGGTCTTCCGAAATTGTTAAATTTGTATTTCCAGATTTTTTTACCAGGTGGATACGAGGTTGATACCGGTGCATTGAGTTAAGAACAATCTGTAAAAAAGAAATTATATCTTATATTTTTCAAAATAATAACAATAGAAGTAGTGTTTATAAATTTTTTAACACCTTTAAGCTTTATATAAAAACTAAAGTAAATAAATAAAAAGTTTATTGATGCTATGAATTTGTTAATAAACAAAGCAGAAATTAGTAACAAATAAATAATAGAGTTTCCGTAACAGTTATTAATTTATCACCTATTAATTTTATAATTATTATTTTTATTATAATTGATAATTTTTTTACATTTATTATTAGTGTATCAATTTATTATTTGTTAATAAGCGTACAATGAATTTATGAATGTTGAAATGTTAAAACGAAAAAAAGTATTCAGATTTGTTTTTAAAATACCTCCTCATAGTTGCTCGTAAAACATCAAAATATTTCTTAATTTAATTTGTTTTATTCTACATTCATAATTTTTATATTATATATAGTTATTTCATTAATTTTTTTGTATTTTATTTTATAATTCAAATAAAAATATTCTTGAAATTTACTATAAATTTGTAAGAACCTCGTACACACCCCAACCACAATATATTATTCTAAAATTTACAAAATGTAAATTTTAGAAGAAGAAAAAAAAAAGGAATTCATACTGACATATGTTTTTATTAATTAAACTTTGATGTCAATGTAAACAATTATTTATAACCAATTATATGTTTGTTTTATTTACTATTCTTGCCCGTTAGTCATTAAATTGTGTTTTAATTAAGATCCCTCCCTCCCCTAAAATAGATGAGTTTCGGAGAGAGATGAGAAACTGTAAGTTTCACAAGTTTAGATCTTAAAGTTCTGTTCTTATAGTGTTCTAAATAGAGAAGCAATATATAACCCTGCATAATTTTTTTCTAATTTCACATTAGGAAATTCTGCACTATTTAAAATCAGAATTCAATTAAACATGAACTATAAGATTTACAGGTATAGATCCTACAGTTCCATACTTATAACATAATATTCTTATAATATGATGCAATATATAAACCTTGTATAATTTTCTTCCAATTTCACAATATGAAATTGGAATTCATATGTCACAATATGAAATGAATTGGAACACTACACTATATAAAATCAGAATTCGCTTAAACATGAGCTATAAGTTTTACAGGTAGAGAAGCCTACAGATCTGTTATTATACTGTTCTAAACATGGCGCAATATCGTATAATTTTCTTCTAATTTCACAACATGAAATGCTAAATCAACACTACTTGAAGATCATGTCTCAATAAATTTACCAACTCATTTGTAGTGCAAGTGTTCCAACGAATTCCGCCTATAATTTCTATTTGGAGCCACACTTGGCGGAGCAGGGGTTCTTTACCGTGGGTGATAGCAATAACTAAATGTCATGAAAACGTTATTTATTGGCGATGGTTTGGGTGGAATCGGTTGACATTAGAGTGTGATTTGTTGCTGTTGCGTGCATCCGGTGACAACAAAGCTTTCCTTGCAAAAGCATTCAAATCCAGAAATTGGCAGTGTTGAAAGGTGACTCAACCTCGCCTCCCCCCCTTTGCTATTTTCCATCTGGCAATGGCCTCTAATGTTCGAATGCTGAAAGGAATTTTATTCCAATTGCGTCCTTTATTTCAATTTCCGTAACTGCGTCCGCCACTGGACGACCTTGAAAAAAAGTGAATTTTTTTTTCTCACTCATGAAAATTTAAAAGAGGAAATCCTTGGGAAAAAAATTTTAAAGAATTTTTTTTCAATGCATGCAAACGTCTTCTAGATTTTACGCTGTCTTCCGAACATCATGGCCTGTAATTGATATGGTTTTCATTTCATACAACAGGCATTGTGGATTTGTTCTAAATTGTATTTCTTTCGTGTAACAGATATTTTAGTAATATTTCCAAAATAGCTGTTATTTCACTTAACAGATATTTCAGATCTATTCCGAAATTACTAATATTTCATATGACATTTTGCATCTGTTCGTAAATGAATTTTATTTCATGTAATAGATATTTCAGATCTATTTCGAAATGACTTTCCTCCATGTTAGAAATATTTGAATCGATATCAAAAGTATCTAACAAAAGTACGTAACAAAAGAGGAAAGAAAAGGAAAAAGATGAGGGGAAAAAATTCCATAGTTTAGGACTGCCAGGAAGAAAAATATTATAATACGACAAGAAAAAGCCCTTTTGAAACCTTTTTATTATTTACTATTTTTTGATATTTTGAAATATTGTGTTTGATATTCCATATAAATAATAAAAATGGTAAGAACGCCTTAATTTATCTTAAACTTCCAAAAAAAATTACTGACTTTTTTAATTTACAAATTAATGATGAGAATAAGTCCCAATTCAAATCCACATGGCACGTCAATCTAATTTTTCGTTGTTTTTTTTTAAAACATTACGGTTGGGACAAAGTAAACGTTTAATTATTCTTTTATAAAAGTTTTTTTTAATTTTATTCTTTGCTGTTTTTTTCTTCCAATTACTATTTTGGGACTACACATAAAATGCTAATCACATGATGATATTAGGTAGTGCGATCAAAAATCCTTGTTTGAAAAAATTAGCTTTTTAAAATGTCTTGTATTGCTAATTTTTGTAAAAGAGATGGAGAACATGCTTATTCGATATTTCAATTTTAGAAAGCTTCTTACAAGCAATAATAAATAAAATAGAGCTTAATTTTTTTCTTCAAATAAATCTTGATGATTGGTTTTATATATTCTTAAAAGTTGAACGCAAAGGCAAATGCTAATCTAATTTCATAAGCCACCTACCAACTCCGACCCAAACTTCAAAAGCAATCATATAAACCTGCACTAGTCCATTGTTTATTATTTTTAAAAAAAAATACTCAATATAGACATGTATTTTTTACGGTTCTATAATTTATAAATAACCATTATTTCCCGCAGTTTTTCAATATTATACTCATTATACCTTTTATTTCACAGCATTATCCCTAACTAAACAATACAGCGGGATAGCATAAAAGAAATCCTTTTACAAAGAAAAAGCCTCAAGAACAAAAAACAAAATAAAAAATTCATAATCAAAAGAACAATAATGAACATCGTGCCCAGTAGCCTCTAATGTTTCCAGAAAATCCCCCCAGGCCCACCCATCGCCTCCTTTTTTTATTTTCATGAAAGGAAAAAAATCTTCTTTTGAAGTTTGCCGACTTGGGAAAAAGCGTTAGAATTAGGCGGGGCTTGTAAGGCAGGTGATTTGTCAGAGTGTGGCATGGGCGTTGTAAGTTATAAATTCGCTTGTGTTTTTAGAAACAGTTTTCAAAAGCGTATCAACTTCAACTTACTCACGCTGGGTTCTCTTTTTCCATAGAAATTACGTGAAGACGTGCGTGTAATGTGCATACAAAATCAAAGACTCCCTTTTAGAAAACTGAGCTCACCAACACAGTTGGGTGTTAAGAATTGTCTCAACGAAGCTGACTGCTTGATTTGTTTAGGTGTCGGGAGATTTTGGAAAAACGATGAGTTTTTTTTTCTTTTTCTTTCCCGGAGATCTCTTCCTAATCGTTGCCATGGCACCAACAAAACAGTCCCTCAAAAGTATTTTGGGCAATTAATGGAATATAATAAATAGTTAGAAGAGAGTTCCTAATTCATAGTTATTAGGTTAATATGTTCCGTACAAGAATAATTAAGCGTAAATTCGAATTGGATCATCGAATATCTCTTCGTAATCGTTTTTTTACTACTTAGATCATAAAACGAATTTTAAAAACAGGATTTTATAAAATTGCACTTAAATTTAACAGCAAAATAAAGTCCTAGATTATGATCTATGGAAAAGCATGCTGACTACATTGCCAGTGATCTTCCAATGGCGCGACCTAAACTTCTATGACCCTCTTGACAGAAAACCTAATCATCGGGAGGGTGAATGTAAGCATTCAAAATGTAAATATTTAATTAAAAAGAGAAATACAATCAATTTTCGATTGTTTTATCAAGATTAATACGTCTGTAATTAGAAAAACACATTTTTACTTATCTTTTTCGCACTTCACGTGGTGTGATAAAAACTCAATTTAGATTTTTTTTAAACAGAGATAAAAACAGTATAAGCCGATTCTTTTAACGCATTAAATGCTTCTCCCCAAACAGCAGATAGCAAGCATACTCGTCTAACTGCCATTACAACAAATAATTCAAAGCTAAATCTATAACAGGGCACTCAAAAACATTTAATCTTTTAAATGCCGGTCATAAAGTACACTCCTAATCAAAGTTTTTTTTTTCTTCCGTGCTTTATAAGTCCAATGCACTTCTTTAGTATTTTTATAGCCACACGTTTAGGGTGTGAACCGCAAAAGTATAAAGCATATCTTATTTAACCTTCAAAAAAATTGACAAAAAAAATCGTGGTCAGCGGGCGCTAAAGACCACAGCTTTATCAATTCTAAAATGACAATGAAAGCTACAAGCGGAGGAGCAGAGGGAAACAATCGTAAATAACAAAATGCCTTCACAGTCGAATTACACTGAAAGCAAAATGACGTTTAAAAAAAATAATTTTATACCTTACTGCGGCGAATGGCTTTGTTATCTTAATTTTTATTTCCAAAAGAATTTTTTTTGGAGATCACTTTCGATAGTTTAGTTGAGAGTTTAAAAACAAAAACTAAAAAAAAAAATAATAATAATAATATCTCCGCCCCTCGTAAAATGAGTTGAGGTGCACGCAAAACTTTGGTTGAAGGTATTCTAGAAAATCGCATAATATCTCACGCTTGTCTCCTTAGCCTCGTTACTAAATCACTCTTCAAATAGGAAGGGCGGAGAATCAGTGTCTTTCTTGCAACTAGACAAGTTCATTTAGTTGTTTTCAGACCTAAATTAAACGTAGTTTATGCCCCGAGTTTAGTTCGTATATTTCAACAAATTATCCGAACCACTTTTTGCATTTTTATTTAAATATTTATTTTAGAACAAGTTACGGTTGCGAACAAGTTACCATTACAATTTCCAAATTTCTCATAATATGATGATATTGATATTATTAACAATATGACGAATTGGTAGAAGAATCTTATAAAAATTACGTTGAATTTGTGAGAGACTCTTAATAATAAATTTGTAAGGTTTTTTAGTTTATAAGATTTTAAATAAAACGGTTTTAAGTTTGTAAAAAATTCTTAATGAAACGATTTTGAGTTTGAAAAACTTTTTTAATACAACGATGTTGACTGTAAAAGTGTCTTAATAAAACGTTGTTGAATGAATTTGCAAATATATAAAAATCGTAAAATTTTTAATTTGTTATTCTTTCATGACAGGAATATTGATGCGTACTGTGACTTAAAATATTCCTTTAACCCTCTTCATAGCTTCTATATTAATATTAATCTTTAAGGGCAATCAAATTTATTTCTCGGAGCAATTATTGATAGATTTTTCACCAACTTTCATAATATCGAGCATTTTACTCTCTAAAAAAGAAAGGTTTAATGCTGAGCCATGAGCTGTTTTGTTTTCGAACCTTAATAAATTGTTAAATAGAAGTAAGTAACTAAATGCAAGAAATATATACACACACGATAGTTCAATTTGATAACAAAAATAGTTGCCAATAATTTGTTCAGCGCGAGTCAATTATTTTCAACAGTTTGGGGGGAAAGAGGTAAAGGAAGCTTGCGCAGAATCGAAGAATCATAATTTTTATGCTCTACTCTCTCAGAAAAATAAATTCAACAATAACATCGTGAAAATTTTCTGAAAATGTTAGTTTGAACCAAATTTTGATTCATGTTGAACCATGCTTTCAAGTAACCAAGATTAAGAAAGGTTAATTTGAACCCTATTTTGATTCATGTTAAACCATGCTTTTAAGGAATCTATATTAAGAAAGGTTTATTTAGACAATAATATGGTTCCTTATGATGTTAAAATTGCACTAAATGTGCCCTATTTTGTAATTTAACATGCTCCAAATATTTTTTTAACAGTGTTATAACTATTGTGTATTTTTAACAGTAAACAAAATTCATTGTTTAAAAATATTCTACTGTATATATATGACGGAATCAGCATTATTATCGAATAACACTATCTGACGAAAAACCAATATCAGATAAGTAAGATAAGAAATCCTTCTTATCTAAACCAATTATAATCTCTCTATTTATCAAAAATCTATCACTGTAATAACAGTAAGCTTTGAAAACCCCTAACAACGGTGGCAACACGCATCGAATTAAGCTTGGCGAAATTGAAATATATCTATTTCCACTCTTAACACTTGAACAACAGTGATTACAGCTTAAATTACCATTTAACTGTTTCTGCCAATGAAAACCTTATTACTATTGAGTTAACGCCAACAGAAAGTAGGTTATTAAAAGAAAAATAATAATGAAAAAAAAAATGAGCATCATAAATATGAAGACATGGGGCAGGGGGATACAGGAAATCACGGGATCTTGCGAAATTCTGAATCTTCAGAAAGTTGTTTCTCTGCGACCCCGTATTAAGTTATTAGACTCCTATTTATCAAGCGTTATTAATTTGGTGTACCTGCTTTATGAGGGGTGTTATGTATTTTCTGCCCTGTCTCTTTTTTCATTCCCCCTCCGCCTCTAAACGATTATGCTTTCATTTTTTCTATTTAATGAAGAGTCTCTTCGTGATAGGCGTCGATTTTTCATCGCTTTTTTGACACTGCGGCTTGTCGCATTTTTAGCGACATAGGTTTGCTGTTGGTTTCAGATTAGGCCGATCTTCTAATAATTTCTGTCTCCCTCTAACTTCGGAGGAGCTTGACTTTTTATCTTTTCATTATTTTCTTTCCTTTTTTAAGTCATCTAAAATTTCTCTTTCTTTTATATTCCGTTTTTCTTTTTTTTTTTTTAATAAAGAGTAATCAAAATCTTTCTGACTTCTATTGAAAGCATATTCTTTAAGCATATTCGCCACTTTTTTTTCTCCCGAAGAAGAAATTTTTTTATCGTTTAGATGAGTAAACTATTTTTAAAAGCAAGATTTTATAAAACTACACTTTAACAGAATCCAACTCAACAGCAAAATAAAGCCATGCTTTGCTTATGTCTGTTACAAAGTTTTACTTTCTCACATTCAAACATTTACATTTGTGCCTTGGTAATTACATAAAAAGAGATCACGTTTTCTAGAAATAATCATACCATTTTATTCCTAGTTAATCAATTAAGATAACTCAGTTAATTAACTGATTCTGAAATTCGAATTTATGCATTGGATAAATTCGAATTTCACTATATGCGTATCACTATATTTAGAGAAATATAGTGATACGCCACAATTTTCTCCAAAAGTGAATAATGCGGGTTATCATTACATTGGTCCATTGAAGAGAAAGCCTATGCGGACAACATAATTTTTTTTAACAACCATAGATATGTCGGGCTGACATGGGATTTGATAAGTTTCAGAAAGGTTCTCTCGCAAATAATAAAAAAAAGCAAAAATAATTTGAATCATAACTCACGTGTCCTTGTTTGTCCATCTCATTGTTGGTCAGTTTGACTTTCTCGAAGGAAACAACTTGTTTCTTTAGTTGCTCTCCAGTGAAAGGTGAATCTGGATGCAAGTACAATCTTGGGGTGGAGGGTGGATCTGCTTTACCAGCCACTAGCCAAGATGATCTGTGGTACGCGTACCTGTACCTTTTATTGTCCACTGGTACGATGTCTATGTACACTAAGTATTTGCTGTGCAGTTCTGCTCCAGAGAAAGAAACTCGGACTGTGGGGAACATACGTCTACAAAGAAACGAACAATTATCAATAATTTCAGGAATCAACGATTTTAACAATTTGAACAATTTAAATGCTTCAATAATCAACAAAGTTTTTAACAATTTTAACGATTTCAATCATTAGCTAAGTAAACAATTTCAACTGCCTTATAGTAAATGTAACGAAACAAATAATTTATTTAGCAGTTTGCTGATAGAGACTTCCAAAAACACTTTATCCGTTGTCTCTTTACCCGCATAAATTGTTTTACCCGATAACATTGCACACTATTAAAAATATTGGCCCAGATTTGTTGCAGTTCTATTAAAGAATCATTCGAGAAGCAAGTTAATTTTTTTTCCACACTTAACTACACGATTCTGTGGTTTAATTGGAACGGAAACATAGTTCTACTAACTGTAATTAATATTGCAGAATATTCGTGCAACATTATGTTTAACTTTATATCAATATATTTATTTTTTGTAAGTGTACCTACATTCAGTACAAAAAGTTTTATTCGGTGACTTTTTATTTAGTTAAATTGTTCTATTACGCATATATNGCAAGAGTTGTAAAAACTTTTTTTAGCTCTGTTTATAACCGAAGGATTTGAGGCAACTAATGTCTAACAAAACTGTACTGTAGTATTGTTTCCGAATAGGGCTTAGCAATTTTCTGTGATTCCCACTATATAACAGTACTAAAAAGAGAAATATCTTTTAATAACTTACCTAAAAACGGACATTATTCTCTCTCCTCACCAAAACCACTCCCCTGGACAGTTTAAAGTGTGGTTTATCATTACATTGCCCCCTAACCCTTTACAAATTAACTAGAGTAGAAAATCAAAAATAATGTACTAGATCCGAAACAAAATATATATACGCATTACGCAGTGACATTAACAAGAAATATTTTTAAAGTGCATATTTCAAACTTTTTGTGTATGTTATTTCGCTTGAGAAATTATCAATTCCTTTCAGAGACAATTTTAATTAAATAATATTTTTCATTGAAATAAGCATTCATTTAATTTATATTATTTTAATCATTCAACGCGATGCATTGAGTGTATAAATAAGATTAAGGAAAGGCATGCAATCAAACTGCTTTAATGCAAATTTTAATTTCAGCGCCAAAAATCAAATCAAACTGATTAGAAATAAGAGCGACAATTTTTTCAGAAGCCTCTCATCAAAGAAAAGAAGACATACTTTCACCCCCAGTGAAAACAAACAAAACCAAGTAGGCGCCCAACGACCATCATTAAACAAATAAAATAGCGATATAATAGTTCGAAAACAAAAAAAGAAGAAAAAGTAGATAGGCTGTTGAAGAGGGTGAGTGGGGATGGCCAATAATCGTTATCACTAACAACATTGCTGACGCTTCCTTTAATATCGAGACTCGGGGAGACGGAGAGGCGCAAGCCTACCTAAATGGCTGAAAGACGCCAAAAAGCTGATAAAAGTCTGAACTAAGTAAACATTCACTTTGAAAACCTCTTAATACAACATTTGTTCAATGACGGCGATTAAAAATTACTAAATAACACATCTTGGTGTGAAAAACACTTCTATCTAACACTTGATTTTTGTTGCAACGTGGTCGATAATTGATACAATATTTAGTAACTCACAATTTCGCCAAAGACTATTCGAAATATGATTTTTCATTTGTAAAACGTGCAGTTACTTTAACAAATTTTTCACGTCATAATTCTGTGATTGATTGATTCAGTATTTAGTTTTCTCAATTTCGCCAAAGAAACACTATTTGACTATTACTTTGACAAATTTTTCACATCGTTATTGATATTTTATTTGGTGTATTATATTAACTGGCATATATAAAAAAAAGTGCATTGTTATCTTCAAATTTAGATTATCTGTAATATATTCATCATATTATCTTTATAAGAGCAATGTATAGATTTTTCATTATTTTTAAATACAGTCCCATGTTTGTCAAAATTTAAATATTTGTCTTAATAACCTTTATATGACTAATAATTTTGATTAGAATTCGTAAATTATATCACCATTATTTTTCATTTTATTTCGTATTGCTTTTTAACGCCTTTTTTTCATATCAGTTTAATAAAAGTTTTAATAAATATTTTTAGAAAATTTATAATAAATTATACTAATAATAAACAGTTAATTAGATATAATTATTAAATTTACACAGAGAATCTTAAACGAAATTAGGTGCATAGTACAAGGAATGTAAATTAACATCTTAAAATATGGGAATTAAAATAAATGAAATAACATGCGACTGTTGTAATTAATAAAGTAGTTTGAAAAATATATAATTCTTTTTAAGGTCCAGTTTTAAAAATTTTATTCAGAACTATTTAAAGAAAAACTTAGTGTAAGTTTTATTTTATTATTTAATTATGGAATGGAATTTTTATCTCATTAGATGAATTAGTTAGATGAATTAAAATTAGATTACAAAAGTATAAATATAACGCGAGTTCTTAAAACTGTAGTTAAACAGATGAAATTTATGAAATATTGAAGTTAATTATATGAATAGTTAAATAATGAAGTTTTGAATGAATTTGATTGTATCAGGGTATAACAGCATTTGAACATTTTATGTCATTTGCATTTATTTTTGAACATTTTATTTTTGAAACCATCAACTATTTTTTTTTTATTACGTCGAAAAAATAATGTATATATTTTCTCGATGATATTTAAAATTCATTTTTAAACTCATTACTATACCTCCAAACAAAATTTTCCTCTAAGCTCTTCAAATATTATTGCTTAAATTATTGAACTTAATATTGTTTAAACAATATTGAAATTAAACAATAATTGTGCTGAAGAATCGCTCAGAACACAGTTGTGGCGATTCAACAAAATTCCGCCCCAACTCTGCTAATTTCTCAGTAAAAGTACATCAGTTCAACAAAATAAACACCCTAACCACAAAAACGCTTTTTTTTTATTACACTTAAAAGCGATTCGAGTATTTCCTAAGAAAACGATCTGTAATAACCATTTGAAGACGGAAGTTCTCAAACTTAACAACACTTCACAGAAAATGGAGGCGACTTTATAATTTGCTCAATTTCATATTTAAATGTCATTTCTGAGAAAAACATTCTAAAAACAACACATTTGCATAAAAGCTTCAGCAGGTCATGTTATCAGTTTCGTCCTCACCCCTCCATCTATACAAGTAAAGGACTGTAAGTCTCCATGTCAATTAAGTTTTGGATAAGAGAATGTCTCGATGTGATGACCCCCATTTTATTCCATCATGGCCAAAATATAATTTAATTTTTTTTCTTCCTTGTCTTTGTTCACATTAACGAATGTCTTTTCCATTAAGGGGCGTTTTCCAAATTTAACATTTGAAGCGCAAGAGATAATGAGAGAAAAGTAACTCAGAATTTGATTTTAATGTAACAAAATGCAATGGATTTATTTTAATTTATTTATTTATAAGTAAGATACAGTTAAAAATGGCCGGTTGAAGCAACTAGCCAAACCAAGGAACAGCAATATACTTTATTTCAGCAAATCAATTAAATAAAATTTTAAAAAAAAACTACAGAGTCACCTATAATTCTGAATTAGATTCCCCCGAGAATCAGAAGGAAAAAAAAAATTAATTTCCACATAAATATTCGGAGTTTTAGTTTCTTAAATGAAATGCCTAAATTCAAATTTATGAAAGCATTTTTCAAAATTTAAACAAAAACTGATAATAATCATAATAATCAGTTTATTATATGAGTGACTCATATTTAAGTATTTAGTTGTTTATTTATTATTTTTTTTTTTTCATTTCATCAAATTAAGTGGTTTTCGAAAGTTAAACTCAATAAAAAAGATTCCGTGAGATTATTTTTTTAAAAAGCTGTGAAACAAATATTAGAATTCAATTGCAAATAATGCAACCAGTAAATTAGCAAGAGTTGTAAAAACTTTTTTTAGCTCTGTTTATAACCGAAGGATTTGAGGCAACTAATGTCTAACAAAACTGTACTGTAGTATTGTTTCCGAATAGGGCTTAGCAATTTTCTGTGATTCCCACTATATAACAGTACTAAAAAGAGAAATATCTTTTAATAACTTACCTAAAAACGGACATTATTCTCTCTCCTCACCAAAACCACTCCCCTGGACAGTTTAAAGTGTGGTTTATCATTACATTGCCCCCTAACCCTTTACAAATTAACTAGAGTAGAAAATCAAAAATAATGTACTAGATCCGAAACAAAGTAATATCTATTTCCCGCAAATGAAATCTTCACAGATTTTGGCAGTTGTAATTTAATTAAATTAGTAAAATGTTGCCCGTTCTTTTAACATTTAATTTGTGGACATGCCCTTGATTGTTTTTTGAATGTATTTTCACCAAAGTGTTATGGCAGATAGCGCTCGCTACGCAACTACTTACAGAATTTCGCTATCGTCTTCTCCAAATGGACCCGCGGAAAAGCAGATCGGCGCTGCGCGCGACGACTTCCATTTTAAGTACTTTATTAGCTTCCAAGCTGTGGCCGCCCCCATTTACAGAGATAACCCGATGGAAAGGGGCAGTTATCGAGTTCAGCCCCTGATATGCTCAGCTCGGGTCCGGTATCAGGACTACGGAGCCCCGGTATCACCCGTCTTTACTGAGTTTTCGGCGCCGAAGAAAGTTAATCCCCCCTTTTTTTTGCAGCCATGTTATTTCTTTTTTTTTCTGTTCGCTATCACGGCGTGAGAAAACGATTTTTTGGCTTTGTAATTAAGTCGGCTACTGTGCCTTTGTTTAAGTTTCTTTTGTATACGCCGACATTAGAGCTTTTTTTGGAAGGAACTTCAGAATTATGAATTTATAAATAATTATTTTAAGAATAAAAAAATTTAAAAAAATTTTTTCCAATAAAACATTTTAAGTTGTGTACGACCAACATATTAATAATTATTGCTTAAGTAATATAAATGTCACGATCCAATTTAAAATAGTAAAATTTAGACTTTATGAATTAAGAGATGGAATTATTAGTACGTGAAGCTAAAAATCAGTTTTATTAAAGAAGTTACAGTTATATTATATTTATAAATAATTATTTTACGAACTAGAAAGGAACTTCAGAATTATGAATTTTTAAATTAATTATTTTAAGAATGAAGAAAAAATTTATTCAATAAAACATTTCAAGTTGTGTGCGACTAACACATTAATAATTATTGTTTAAGTAATATAAATGTCACGATCCAATTTAAAATATTAAAATTTAGACTTTATGAATTTAGAGATGGAATTATTAGTACGTGAAGCTACAAATCAGTTTTATTCAACTTTGAAGTTACAGTTAAATATATATTACATTTTTGAGGTAAAATGACTGTTGATTTTGTTTGTCAGGAAACGACGGAAATAGACACGAATTTCAAGCAGAGATTTGAGTGACGAAGTTTGGATTGGCGATAAAATGACAATAAATTTTTAAAGGTCGGAAAGAAATTTTGTATACTCATCAAGCAATGAACACCAAAAGAGATTTCAGTGCTCTAGCTAGTCTGAAAGTAGTCCAAATTTCGATTCCAACATTCCATCTTCACAGACATGAAAGCGTGTTATTTAAAACATAGTAAAAAAATTTAAAAAGAGAAATTCTATTACCGAATTCAAGTGTTATTGGTGATTATTGATTTCAGACTTTGTTAATTCCCCAAGAAATATTGTTGACATGTAACGTATTAGAGTAAGCGAGAATAATAATGAAAAATTTAATAAATAAAATTAACAAGCAACTAATATTTTAAATTTTTAATATTATTTCTCAATTTTTTATTTAATTCGTGAAAATGTACATCTAGAAATTTTAAACTCTTGTTCAATAATGGCTTGTAGATACTATAAAGCCATAAAATTATTTGGAATTCAAAAAGCTAAAATACAACCTTTCAATTATCTGTAATTTTTGGTTTATGATCGACCAAGATCTAAAGAAATGTATCTTCGAAGATATGAAGCAGAATTTTAATTTCTCTAATCAAAAGCCTAAATTCCAATTTACGATTTATTAAACTACTAAACAAATAATAAAGTTCTCAAACTACCTTTCCTTGTTGAATATACTTAATAAAAGTTTTTAACACAAGACTCTACACTACACTTATAATGAGATAGCAAACATTTAAAAATAGTGTTCATTGCCCCCCCCCCCAAAGTGTGGGTGCGTGCACACTTGAAAACGAAGGGGGTAAAAGGGATTCTTCAAGGACTGGCACACACTATAACTACTCCATTCAAAAGTGTTTGACAGCGCCAAACAGGATCAACAGCCGACGCGTGACCACAGAAACCAGGCATGAAAAGGAAAGGGGCCCTCCTTTTCCTTATCTCATGGGTCCCCCAGAGCGCCCCTTATCAACTAAAGTCGAATTTTTGTCGCCCTCCCACGTTGGGCACCCCGGAGATACGCTAAAAAAAGTGATAGCATGAGCAGACCTTCGTCGCGTCTGGTGCCAAAAGTCTAAAGTGGACAAGAGACGGTTCTTAAACACTTGGCGATATTTGGCAGTATTAAACCCCGATAATACTCTTCCTTTTAACGGAATGGAGCTCTGTTGAAATAACATGTTTAAAAACTATTAATATGATTATTACATAGCGCTATAGCTATGTGATATAATGCTGATATTGTATTTGATGTATACAAAGTTCATTATATTGAGTGTTACTTCTGATTAAGAATAGATCGTTACATCAATTGTCACCAGACGCTATATCGACATTTATTCCTGATTCGGAATGACGTAAGGTGAACTAGATCGTTATACTTAATACTATCTCAATTTCAGAATATACATTGTATTAAATTTTGAGCAGACAAAACTAATGACCACAATTCACAATCAGCACGATTCAAAAAATTTTTAATAAAATAAACTTTATTAAATAAAATAAACTTTCATAAGAACAATTAAATCCCTTTTAGATGGTAAATAACAGCAGCATAAAACAAAGATTGAAAGGGTACGACTATGATAACGCTTTCCAAAGATGACATCAAATTGTACTTTGGTATTGAGCTTCAGCTAGGTACTTTGCGAGTACCACAGTAGAACAATGAAATCCAGCATCACTGTTAGCGATCGATGTGCAGTGGGGTGACCACTTTAATCAGGCTATAAAGGGACCAAGGGTGTACGGTATCGGTCCTCGTTAGACTTGTTCTATCGTAATGTGCTCAACTTCACGTAACCGTCGCCAATAGTCCGTTATACAGTTCTAGTACGACGTAAACAACTTTTGGAAATTTTCTCTAGTTAGCAACGTGATACCCAGAAAAATTGGGGGNAATGGGGGGGGGGGGGAATCTTCTGAGATTGATGCCATAAGAATGACTTAAAGCATTATCTTTGTAAATACTATACAGTTGTAAGGTATAAATATTTTCAGACAAGGAAAAAAAAATTTTTTTTCTAGCAATAAAGAGGCAGAAATTTTTAAAGGAATGCATACACCAAAGAAAAAAAAAGATAAAAAAAAAATCCTCAGCTAACAAAGAAAGCAGCCAAAAGCATCTACAAGAGTAATAAAATATGAGTAGTTTTCAAAAAGGAGTTAATCTTTTCAAAAGCATCTAGCAAAAAGACAACTCAACTCGCATCAACACATCAAACCAATAAAAGTAGAGGGAAAATTTTGTTTAAAAAAAAGTCTTTCCCTCTTTAGTGAATACCCGAAAAATGACAGAACTATGTTATTCTGTTGAAAAGCTCTGATGCTTTCAACCAAAAGGGAAAAATATTCCCTCTTTTCTATCTGATCTATAAACGCTTGTTATACTGCCGGCGTCGGTACTTCTATGAAGGTATTTTTTAGGCACGTGACCATTCAGCACTGGATAGGCACGAGCCACGATTACGGCCGAGATACCTCGTCAACCCTATAGTAACTCATTGACAGGTATCGAATTTACGAGCTTCTATCAGTAAATCTCTTTTCTTCTCAGTAACTTTGGATGTGTTGCCTTTTTTTGTAACAGATTTTTTTTTCGGCAAATAGAGAGGTATACGTGCGAAAAATACTTCGACAATTTTTTCGTGCTTTCTCGCTAATGCATTTCGCTATTCGACAAGTACTTCATGTATGTCATAAGGCTTGTTGAAACACTTTACGACTTCGAACAAAACAATGTTCTAAAGGGATCTTACGTCATCGCTGGCCCTTATAAAAATGAGAAAGAGGGGAACTTACTCGTATCGATTTTCTATGCAGGAAAAATTAATGCAAAAACACCTCAAATATCCTTTTAATGTATTTTAGAACAGTTAAATGTCATTTTTGAAACAATAAAGGGAGTATTTAAGGCTAGTAACAATGAAACTTAAAAAATACTTATTAAGTAATGATATTTTAAATTTCAATGTTATGTATTATATTTCATTCTCAAAACATATTTTTCGGCATTTTTTTGAAAATTGAAGTTAAAAAATTACACGCATCATGCCACAAATAAATATTCAAGTAAGGAAAAACAGCAAATCGGGGATTAGTGATCATTTAAAGACAATTTAATTACCAGATGGAACTGAGGTGCTATCACTTTTCATTTTCATCGTTTTATTCGAAAATTTATTTGATTACTGAAATGTATCTTTCTTTTTCTCGATAACGGCTTCGATAATGAATCGCCACAGTTCGATACGTTCTTTTTAATTATTTTTTTCTCCCTTTATTGTCGATTACAATTCTTTAAAAGTGAATAGACGGCAGTAAAAAAAAAAAAAAAAAAATTGATTCAGCATTGAATCCTAATACTATACAAATTCTGTATAACCTTAAAAAGGTGTTAAATTATATTTTTTTCTGTTTGAATTGAACGGTAATATCGTTTAGTCAAATTTAAGAAGAATCAAAATCGCGATGATGTAATTCAAATTGGCTCTTTTGTGAGGTTGTGGTAAATTTAAACGATATTATCGTGATACGAAATCAAAACGATTCAAAAAATTTCTATCGGCGCTTCATTCGTTTCTAAGAATACCCCTGAAAATAAACAAATAAAAGAAAAATCATTAGTTGAGAAAAAAAAATTTTTTTTTATCGCATATCTCAATGAAATTGGAATTATATTAAAAAAATGGAGGATAGATAGATATTTCTGGTGAGAAAGTCGAATGAGGAAAAGCATTAACTGATTAAATTGGGGGACCTTTCAAAACACCGCAAAACGATAATTTATAACTTAATGTTTTTGCAGTGGCAGCCAGTTGCCGGAAATCTTAATGAAGTCTAGCACCTTGAAATCTATTAATATAGAAGGAGGAACGTAGAAATTTTATGTCAATTAAAGGGGGATTAGGGTCGCACTTTGTTTTCGGTTTGTCTTATTCAATGGAACAGTTAAATAGACATAAAATTAAAATTGCTGTACACTTTATTCAAGGTTAACTTTTTTTTCCATCGATTTATGCGTGTGAAAAAGTGATTTTGGTGTTTGCAAAACATATTGTGTACCGTCAAGCTTTGTTAAAAATTATTTTACAGGATAATATTGTTCGCGGTTACTTACAACCAAATACAGTGAAGTCTAATTTATTTACAGAAATGAATGACTTTAAACGATTTCTGCAGATAATGCTATTGGGACGGGTTATTTGTTTATAATTGTGTTGAATAGGTTTAAAGGAATATTTCTACAGCCTTTAATCATTCGAAACTAATAATAATAAATAAATAAATAACTCACAAAAAAATGTGACAATTTTGGACCGTCGAAACCATCGAACACGAAAAAAATATTTAGGCAACAGAATCTCGCTCGAAAAAAAATATCGAAGGAACAGAATTTATGACAGACGAAAATATCGATGAAATAGAATCTAAAATAGATAAAAATATTGATGCAACAAAAACTCGCGCAAAACAAAACATCTAAGAGACAAGAGCTCACACAAATGAAATATCAAGGAAACAGAACAAATTATGGATACGGCCGAATCTAATGCTAGCAAAATATCAGAGACAGATTTTCGAACGAAAAAAAAAAAAATCTTATAGAGATAATTTAGTATTAACTGAAGATTTAAAAAGTTTCCTTAAATGTCGATAAGTATAACTCAGTTATAGCTGTTGAAAATGACAAGCATTCAAATAATTATTGCATTTGCCCTTATAATAAGTCTTTTTGCCTCACTCAATTATAATTCATGCAGTTTTGTATAAGCAGTATGTTTTCAAAATTTCACAAAGTATTTTTTTTTTTAAATGAAAGCTGCAGTTTAAAAAAGCAGGTGTCAACTTTCCCAAGATCTTGAAATATAAAAAAGAACACATTTTTCTATCTCGTGAAAGTAATAAAGAAAAATCATTTCCGTCCCAGTGGAATTCTTATCGAACAAAATAACGACACCAGAAGTTATGCTTCAAACAGGAAGCAGATGTATCATCAGGGGTTAAAATATTTTTTTAATGAGACAAAAAAAAGCAAAGATAAAAAAAAAAAGAAGCATTTTGTTTAAAAAAATAAATACAAAAGAAGAAGAAAACTTTCCAAGTTCACTCTACAGCAGAATACTCAGAAAAATCGTAAAATAAATAAATAATATTATGTTGAAAAAAAATGGCAGTGGTGTCAAGGAAGGGGTGATGGGAGGGAGGGTCGTCAACTGTTGTGAAAGGTGCACATATATCATCTTGCCGAGCACGCAACGCTGTTTGGCACCCAAGTCACGATATGTCGTCCTGTCGTCAAAAACTGTTCATGTGACGTTTAGGTCCAGAGATCTGACACAAAATATGGCCTCTTTGCATTTGCGAGGAGGAACATGAACAACGCATAATTAACACTCCGAATTATTGAAACTTGTGTGAGATAAGTAAGTGAACTGCAATATTTGTGTGAAACAGTTCAGACAGAAATCACAGGTTAGTCTTCTTTTCAATTGCGGTGGCAACACGAACTCAACAACATTTCGACTTATTGTTGTTACACTAACACATTATTGACTGCTATTTAACATGTTATTTGATGCTAAACTTATGAAAATTTCGAAAACTTACTACATGATGTTTACTATAAAGTTTCATGAAGAAATGTGCTTAAATTCCTGAGCATCAGCATATACTAAATTTAAATTTCTAAAAAAAAAGGGAGGGAAAAAGCGTATAATCATAACCAACATTTTATTTATTACAAGTGCCTAATTTGTTGAGCAAGATATCAGTTCAGTTAGTGCAAATAAAAATCTGAAAAGCTGGACATTTACAAACGAACAAATTGGATATATATATANAGGGATTTTGAATTCGTATGCTTTTCTCATCTATTTATTTATTATTATTTTTTAAATGTTTTCCGTTTTCTCGAAGCCTTTTCCTTTAGTTTTAAATTACGATTTTTTTAATACAAATGGTAAATCACATGCATTTAAAAAAAAAAAAGAAAAATTCTATTAGGTCAATTTTTTGATGATGGCACAAAGCGAAAACACTGTTTCGTTTTTATCCCAATCGTTGAGAGCAGCGGGAAGAAAAAAAAAATTGATAAACCAAGTACCCCTATTTCACTGTCTCCTCGTGGATTATCGGTAAGTCGTCAAATCCAAAATAAATTCACTTTTAAGCACGGTATTTACACAAAATTTAGTTGGTGAACGAATCATTTTGTCGAAATCCCCAACCACCCCCAATCCTAATCCCTGAACGGTCTGCCGAAGAGGATTTTGCTCCCCATCTGTTACACATGGTTCCGCTTCATTAATTGTTGGCTCCGTTGGCGCCATGTGTAGTAGCCAAACATTCCTAGTTATAATATTTCCGAAATTTAAAATCGAGAAATAAAACTGGAAGTATCTTACTATGAATAACCTTTGAAAGTAAAAACTTCTTGGAAACATAATTAAATTGTAGTTAAAAGACTATTAATAACAATTTCAAGCTTACGTGATTTACGTGTGACACAATCTTGACTGATTACGACAAATATTTACAAATTTGAATCACTGACACTTCCTCATCTCCGCTTACTAAATTCAAATTGTAGAAAAAGAACTTTCATTAATTATGACCAGTTACAAGTAATCTTTAATACTGTCTCCTTTTTTTTTCATTTTAGCAAAATTAAAATTACTTTTCTTACTTTACTTTTATTACTTACTTACTTTAAGTGTAACATAAAGCAAAAATTGATACAATTTCAAAGTTTATTAATTAATTATTATAATTAATTTTAAAACGAGCTAAAATATAATCAATTATGGAAAAATATTTCAAACTTTTTCTGATTAATTGATTTAATAAAATTGAATAATGATTAAAAACTTAAACTACGACGTGTTGTGAATGATTATGCAGCAAATAAAGTTTTTTTTTTCTTTTAATAAATTACGAAATATTCAGGGTATCTATTAAATCGTACGCATTAAAAAAATTTTTTATCTTAAAACTTCCGAATTATAAATCCCATAATTTGAAAAATATATTTTATAATTGGAAAGCTCCCTTTTATTTAGTTCTGTTAATTTTTTTAAAGTAATCAATTGTTTAGAACGTATCATGCAACACAAACACTAAACAATGTAATAACAAACAAGAAATAAATCCCTGCAAAAACGCATTTCTTTCTGAATACTTTAGATCACAATTACACGGTACTTGTTATATTATCCAGGGCGATTTAACAAATGCCCTATTTAACCGAAAAGCACTACTGAAGTTTCACATCATTTAACCTTCCTGTCCAGGATTACCCCCCTCTCCCTCAATGTATCACTTCTGTCAGGGGGTACACATCATTCTCCCCCTTCCCTAACACCATTATGTCACCCCGGGGACACTCCCCTTTCATTATCCCCAAAAACTGAAGTGAGCCCCCCCCCCCATCTACGAGTACAAGAGGTACGACAGCCCTTTATTGGAGATTGAAGAGGGAATTTCTTTTTGTGGGGCAATTTTGACACCCTTTAACACGTGAGGGGTAATATTTACAGAGGTTTTGATTGCCTCCATTCTCATCCTTCCTCTACCCCCTCTTCATCTTAATCAGTAAAAAATAGCCCTTATCCAGCTATATTTGTAGACGGGATTGGGTGTGGTAAAGGTAAAGCAGGAGGCTGGCACTTCAGAATGATTAGTGGAGGTGAAAGAAAGGGGTAGGTCTGGGTTGTATTTCAAACTCAAACAATGTAGCTAAATATATGTAACAGAATCTGCTACAAAAACGACTGGACGAAATGCTCTGGCATAAACAAATTGTAATTTAGGGTTATTATGGTTGAACTTTAAGCACCCGGAACATCCCCAAACTATTTGTCTTTGCTTTGATGTAATAGCATACAAAGTAAATAAATGAAAAGAAAATTTAAATTGCATTGTAGAAATGCGCATATAAATGACACACTCTGCCACAATATGAAACGTACTTACTTGAATCTGGGAGGTTGGATTGTAACTTTTGACCTATGTATTTATTGCTATGAGAAAGACTAAATGTACTGTAATATATAGATAGACTAAATGTACTGTAATAGGCATAAAAGTTATTTATAGTTGTGTAACAAGCGTATGAAGACAAGTGTTGGTAAATTGATCGGTTGACGAAAATTTACATACTTTATACGCATGAGGATACGAGTTGGGCTGTAAGCTTATAAAAAAATTTCTACCCTTGAAGTAACTTTAATAACAAAACTGAGATGGAAAAATGTTCCAATTATTTTGTAAAAATATATCTATTTAATGATATAATTTTATATGCATTCAGACACACGGAGATTTGAGTCCGTTTTTTAAGCCCATGAACTATTCCACTTTTATTATTACATTTTTTTAAAAATAAAATAATTATTTCGATTAAAAATAAACATGAGCAGCATTTGAAAATTTGGTTCAAGCACAAGTAAATTTTTAAATAAATTTGGTTCGGTGCAAATGTTGGTAAATTAATAACTTGATGAAAATTTACATGAATTATACGTGTTCTTATGTGAGGATTCGAGTTGAGCTGATTCTTATAAGAGAATTCGAGTTGAAAGGAAAAAAAAAAAAAATCATAAATTATATCACATTTTAAAAGCACTCGAAAAAATTTTTGAGTTGATTTCATAAGCTCAGGCTGTCATAATTTTTTAAGTCAATAATTGGAGGAAGAAAAGATTCACCTTCCAAAAACATTTAATTGCCAATTGTCTTTTTAAAGAAGAAAAATACACAAGCTAATAGGTATAAAGTGTGAATATAGTTAAATTCTATGAATGTTGACTTGGGTTCCCCCCCACTCGCAACTGTGAAAAGTGATAAAATAGAATAATCATTACCATTAAACGCTTTAAATACATTAACAGATTTACTTTGATTAAAAGTGTTACTAAATAAATACATGTAAAAATATTACAAATATTTAAGCAGCGTTTTTCTCAAATATCAGTGATCAAAATCACTTGTAATTAAACAATTCTATACAAAAAATGACGTCACTTGCACATATATAATTTTGACATTCAGATATATATTAGTTAGACATTCATAAACACTTTCAAAGTTTAAATTTTTTTTCTTTAAATTTTTTCACAAAATATATTTTTCTTCGGAAAAATTTAGATCGTTCAAAAATTTATTTTATTTCCTTTACTGGTATTCGAATAAAATCACATATTGTTCTGCAAACAGCGAGAAATGTTCCTTTACATATTGATTATCGATTGTAGTGAAAAATTTTCTAGAAATCTGAAACGAACCTTTAGCCGCTTTGATGCAAATGACATTCGAATACAAAATTTCGTAACCGTTTTTGCGGTAGATAAAATGCAGAGGATATGTGTATTTAGTTAAAAGCAATCACTGGCGATTAAAGGGGGGAGACACTGGATAAGGGATGCATTACCGATAAGGGGAGAGGGTGAGATGCTAATTCAAATGGATTAAATTTGCACGTATTACACCCCTCTTTCGTCCGTAGCTAATTTTTCATGCAGCAGATACGGTCTGGCAAATACGGAGTGCTCCGTCACAAGGACCTCTATACAACAACCGATACGGTCCATCGGCGGTCACGTGACTCAACTGCCGATCTTTGATAACAATGAGAGTGAAGGAAGCAAAAGCCTCTGTAAATTATCATCANNNNATATATATATATAAACATAAAATTTATGTAATTTAATATAAATTAAGTCAGGATTAGCTGTTTGACATTTCATTATGTTACTTTATTTGCATGGCTACTAAAAAAGAATATTTAAAACTCGCATGATGATTTTCAATAGAAATTAGAAATTTAGTTGAAAGAAGAATTTTTATTAATGATAGGGTTGGGTTTTTAAAATGGCAATGACTTAAACATATTTCAAGAATACTTTTAGTTAAGTATTGCGATGCTGGAATAATAAACTTAATGATACTTTGGAACTTTTACTAGTTTGTGAGACAACCATTTCAGTTAAAAATCATATTTTGATAGTTTAGTTTTTAAATAAAACATTGCTTAACTAAAAGTAATGCAATTTTATTTTCTAAAAGTATACTGCATTAAAAATGTTAGAGTTGTGAAATAAAATAATAAATTAAGCGATTTTATAGTGTTACTTTTAGCTCGCGTAATAATCATTTATGTAAACAAAAAAGGTCATATTTTAATAAAATTTAAATAATAACACTGGTGAAATTACTACTTTGCAAATCAATCAAAATAAAATATCCTCAATTTCCTCCTAAAGCATTCCCTTTAAGTCGTATGTGAACAAATTTATCTTATTGTACTCAAAATGCATAAATTAACAAATTAAATTAATAAAAAAATAATACAAAATTTGAATGAATTTACAGCATGAAATTTTCGGGAAGTATTAAACAGTACGAGATTCATAATAAATTTCAATTAGTACGAAAAATGAATAGGGAAACGTAATTATTAATTTTTCATATAAAAATAAATGTATATGAATAATTCAAATGATAAAAAGAATTATATTAAATCTCAATCAATCTAATAAAACGATTTAAAAAACTATCAAACGATCTAAATTATAAGTTAACTCTCAAACGATGTTAAATATTTATAAAGTAATAAATTTAACGAAATGTCAAATAAAATAAAGATTATTAAATATTCACAGAGTTTAGAAATTCATATAAGCGTAGAAACCATACAAAATGTAGCTAACACCCAAATAATACAATAAGTCAAGCGACAACGCCATGAAACGTAAAATTTGCAACTAAAGCGCCATGAAACGTAAAACGCCATGAAACAACTAAAACGCCATGAAACGTAACATTTTGGAAACCAATATTAAAATAATATGAAAATTTCCAATGCTAAAATTATTAATCACATTTTTATAATTGCTTAAAAAAATAAAATTAGCACTACTACTTAAACGATAATTTCAAAACAGTCAAACTATAAGATTTATAAATAAGCGCTCAAACGATACCGCCATGCTTCTTCAGTTACATTCACACTGCATCGTTTGTTAAGAAGACACCTATTAAACATTTAATACTGTTCAACACCACATGTAAATCATGCTACTCCCACAGATTGGTAACCATAGTAAAATCGTGACATGAAAACAGAGCATGCGTTTAAGAAAAAATAAAAATAAAAGCAGCCCACAAAAAAAACAGGGGCAAAAAACAATGATAGATGCCTCATTAAATTCTCTTCTGTAGATAATACATCCCGATAATCATAGAACGGTGACAGTGTCTTATTAGACGATATCCATCTCCGGCACTCCGTCACAAAAAGACATCCGGCCTTCCATCTCGAATATTGATATCTGACCACCCCCTTCCCTTAAAACAACTATTGTTTGCAGTAAAATTGCTCAATTTAACGACCTATTAATAGGATATAAAACCTTTATATGTAATACGATATGAATTTAATTTTCAAAGGATGCTATATTTACATACATATACAATCTCTAAACTTCGTATTATTTATCTTGATGGAAAAATTAGTTTAAACGTGACCACTGATTAAATAAAGAAATTTTTTAATTAATAATTATTATAACGCTATAAATAACACAATAATCCATTTATAATAAAAAAGAAATCATTTATGAGAAAAATACGTTAAAACAATAAAAAGAATTTTCTTCCAAAAAACTATAACGAAATTATAAGTAAGAAAATTATTATAAACGGATGTTTTTATAATCGTTTTCTTATTTTTATTATTAAATCTTTGCTGCTGTATAAATAACCACAAATACACTTTTTCAAGATAAAAAATCAATATATATCCTAAATTATCAAGGATTTGAAAAAAATGTTCTTTTACAATTTTACATTCAACCATACGAGAACCATAACTTATTCCTGGATAATCGTTTTTAAAACGATTTATCAAGAATCGTTTATCTTAAACAAATAATCGTTTTCAACAGATTACTGCTATTACACTTCTTATTCTGATTACTGGTTCCAGCAGTTTTAACAATTGTCGTATTTATTCACGTAATAATTGTTCGTAATTATACCTCCCCAGAATAGGAGTGGAAGAACCGGAAGTCTCTTGCAAATAACAGTAATTGAATAATCACGAAATAGATAAAATAATTCGTTTTTTGATTGTATCCTCAAGTGATGATACAGAAATTGGTACTTTTAGATAAATGATAATGAAAAACGTTTCATTAAATGAAAATTATTTGTACAGGTGCAATGTTACGTGTATCTTCGTTGACAACTCAACTCTTTTAAAATCATTACAAATGTATAAAATATCATAAAAGTAGATAAAGAGTAAAAATTTAAATTACACCTATGTTTAAATAATAGAGAAGGAGATGTAAATATGATAATTATAAATAAATGAAATTATAATATTTTCTAACCTCACTTTATTTCAAGTTTTAACAACATTTCTCTAAACTTTTTGGCTTGCAATATAAATTTACGGCAAACAATGTGTTCTAAGCCAAATGGAATATAACACCGCTAGTAAATTTATTGAGCTGTTGTAATTATAACAAAGTAATAATAAAATTTATAAATTTTTCATTCATTCTTGAAATCCTAAAATAAATTTTCAATACAATATCATCACAAACGCGGGGATAAAATTTCAAAAAATTATACTAAATCCATATATACTCGTTACTTTATTTTCCGTAGTTAAAATACTTCATCTTAAACATAAAAATTAGAACATATATAAATACCATTTTTCCCTGACAAGTTAAATCGAATGAATAACAATTTTTATAACTGTTTTAAGTCAAAATCAAAAATTTTTTAATTTTATTTTCTGATACCTTTTATATAAAATAAATTTATTTTAAATTTTTATTAAAAATTTCTAAAAGCCACACTTTTAATTTTTAATAAGGTAAATTTTATGTAATATTTGTTCTAAAAGATATTTTCGAAAAGTGACAATAACACCCCATCAACAAACATAGGAAGTCGCCCAACAAACAATAGCCGACAGCTTGTAATTATTTTAACAAACAAAGCCACAAAACCATGATACAAACAGAGAGAGCCCTTAAAACCGTAATTACTCAGTTCCTTCTACAGCAACCCTTTATTTTTTTTTCATCTGAGAAAAAAGTGGCCACTAATTGAGAGAAACTGACAACCGATAGTTGAACCCCCCCTTCTTCCCGTAGACAGACATTTTGAATCGAATGGGGCTGCTGCCCTTGCTAATGTCAGTAGTTGCAACTTCATCATTTGTGTATGATAAGTTAGTCGCGAAGTTGACAGTTTTTCATGCTTCAAGTCCTGCGAGCGTTTTTATTTATTAATTCAAAACAAACGTCCTTCTTTATTAGGTTTCTTTTCTTTCTTTCAAAATGTTTCCACAGTCCAAATGTTTTTATTTTAAAGAGTTAATCCCATGTTAATGTGCAATCGAAATTGTATATTCTCAGGAAATACGACTTAAAGTTGAGCCATAATACTCCTCGAACCATAATATCGTCCAAATTTGAAGCAAAATTAATAAGGTATTATATCACTTTAAATAATGCATTTTGATTAATATAGGTTATTTTAGAATGAAAAAACTTTTATTGTCGAATAATACGCTATTTTTACATCAAATAGCGCTTTTTGACGAATAATATAGAATTTTTATAGGAAATTACGCTTTTTATAGAACAATACGTTACTTTTATACGAAATAACACTTCTTGAAGAATAAACGTGAAATATCGATTTTTTGACAAATAATATGCTCTTTTTACCTGAAATATTGTTTTTCGATTAATAAAATGCTATTTTTATGACTGTTGTCAATATGTAACCGTTATTCGTAACTGTGATGTTAAGTTTTGCTTATCTTTAGCCAGTGCCCTCTATGCTTATTACGAAAAAGGAGCAAACGTGCGTATCAAGAAAAACCACACTTTTGTTTTCAGCTCAAATGATATGTACACTGAGAAAAAAGTATGGTCAAAACAACCAGAATATGGTAAAATTTATCGTGTTTCTGTTTCTATGGGAGTGTGAAAAAACTCGGTAATTTTTACCGAAGCACTTTTTTAATGATTTTCGTATAATTAACGATAAAATATGGTTTCAAATATTGCATAAAATTTAGTAAATGTTGCAATCTTAGTATGATACCTTCGAACATGGCAAAAACCATTTGTTCGGTTAAATTTACTTTTCCGATTAGTATTTTTTACTAAATATTTGTTAATAAGAACTATAATTTTGAACGCCGTAATTTTCGGAAAATCGTTCCGTGCGAATGGAAAAATTACCTAATGAATGGTTTAAACACCATATATTTTGGTTTTATAAACAGAATTGTGAGTTTTTTTCTTTTCTTTTTCTCCAGAAATGTGATTACTATACAGTACCGTAATTTTGTTAGAATTTTTTTCCCTCCGTTTCGAGTTTAAAACTACAGATTTACTTCAAGTTACGGCATTGTGACCTTTTTACTTTCTTTGGTGAAAACTATCGTAATAGTGTAATCAAGTTCAAAATCGAATCACAGGCTTTGTGCTCAGTCGAAAATTTCTAAAAGTATACAGAGTGACAAAAGTTGTTGATTATATGACGCATCTTTTTATGTTAAAAGTACAAATTACTTATGTAACTCATTCAAGTTGAAATAGTTTAAGAAGTATTCATGTTTATGGCGATTTTGCGAGGGTTGCAGCAAACTTATTCGATATTTCTGTGCAGCATGTATATCTATATTTTTAACATTCCATCTTGCTCCTAACATCAAAATTATTTTTCCTTAATATCGTATTTAATGAATAAATAAGCGTGATTAGTTTATCTGGTATTTTATCTTATCAAACATACCAGATAATGTTACAAATCATGGATTAACTCGTTAAAATATTCTTTTCACAGATAAAGAATTCTTAAGTCCACGTTGTTGTCTCTTGGTTAATGAGGCATGAAATTTTGCCAAAACACATGATTTCTGTTTTCTGAGGTATATAAACAATCATAACAACTTAGAGATGTTATCAAGCTCATTTATGTCAGTATCTAAGCTCTATCAACATAGTATCATAACATTGTATGGGAAAACAGTTGAAAATATTTTCTTCGATAATTGAATTATAACTCTTTATAGATACAGAGATAGATACGGGAATTAAAACAAATTTCACGTCCATGGTTGCTTTAATTCGGGATTTAAATTACTTGACACCCTTGATTTCATGACAGATATGATTCAATTTTAAGGAAATAGTGCCTAACAAAATTTAACATTTGATATTTTAACTCGACGCATGCTTATTGAATTCGATTTATATTCTAGTCTCTAGACAAGGAATTTCCTTGTTTTTTTGAAAACAGAGTAAGAGTTATTCACTGCAGGTTCATTTGGTTAAAGATAACTATATTTCTGAAATAAGTATTGGAAAGATAATAATAGTAATAATGTTTGTTGTCTATCAGTATCCAAAAAGCATTAAACAAGAAAGCAGGTTATAATAGCTGGTATGCATATTGAATCCCAATATAGATAAGTAGAATTTAATAATTGACCTGGCTTAGTCACAGTTGAACTATTGATACGCAAAGTTTGGTTATTAGACGTCACTTTGAACCCTAATATAAGTAGAATTTGTTTATTTTACTCAATTTATACGCATTAAGGGGCCTTTGTTCCCTCGACCGACCCCATCTGTTGAAGTGATGGAGACGAGGAGGGAAAACTCTAAATATGCTTTTAAGAGTGTGATAATTTAAATTCACTTTCACTGTTTCCTGACAAAATTATTCTAATACAGTTATGCAATGAGTAGTTTTTGAAAGGTAATTTAATAGTATACATTTGTCTGTTTTTAAATTTTTGATAATCGTCTTTTTTTTTTGTACAATTAACGTTATGAAAATCATCCAAATAAGTTTTCATCAATTTAAACAATAAAATTAGATTTAAAAAAAATATAAAAAATAACAAGCGTGTAGTTATAAATTACTGATTCAAAGCCACAAGTCGCAGTTTTTTTATTACTTTAAAGTTTTAAGGAAAATTTCATTAAAGTTCTAAAAATTATCAAGTTCTATTTCTCCTAATCTAACAAAGCGACCCCTTTGTTTTTAAGATATTGTAATATTGTTACATCATCAAAAGTTACTTAAGTACAAAGGAACATCAAGAGAACGAAAAAACAAATAATTTAGCCTAAACTCCAAGATGTCGCTGATAGAAGCCTTTATTTTAAGGTCTGACATAGATAAGAAGAATTCAATCTTTTGAACTAATTATAGAAGACTTTGGTTACGTTTAACAACTTATTCATAGTTTGGCTTCCTAATCAAGTTCTCGAAAATTTCAAATCAGAATAATTACTTTTTCACAATAAACATTTCTATAGTGTAAGTTAATATGGCATTGCATGGTGTTTTTCATTAATCAGTTTGAATGTTGCAAAGATGAGCAACATTCGTTCATAAATTCTAACTGAATAAGCATTTTTTTAAAACCAAATACGACAGTTTTAAATAAAATTAACAAGAACATCGAAATCTTACTCCTAATAAACCTGAAGACTTCTCGTTACTTGTCATAATAAATAACTGAACATAGAACAAAATCTCAAAGCATCTATCCCTGGCAGAAATAAAAATAACTATTTCACTCCATTGAGCAATAGTATTATTTTTGTAAAATAATAATTAAAATTATCCATAAAAAATGTGACGAAAACAGCGAAAAGTATCAGCAAATTATTCTATGCGTATATCCGAATAATTCGAAGCTATATGTGTAATACCACTGCATTAACTCTAGAATAATCTTTCCCTCAGAATATTGGACAATCCAGTTAATTCCCGTTTCCAGAATTCTCTTCGGCGAATCGGAAAGCATGGCTTAAGTTCTTCCAAGCTTAGACACACATTCGCTGGCCACAGTCAGGACATGTTCATTAATCAGACCCATCGTTTTCCCGCTAAAGCCCTTCACTTTAATGTTGCCACCCCGTGCAACTTAATGCTTCAAGACTACGCAATCCGGCCAGTGGTGAACATCGGCGCAAAATTCATTAAGGCCCTTGGACATCTCCTCCCTAAGGGTCATTCAATTAGTTGAAGTCATTTCGGCTTGGAATAAGTATGGTCATTAGACGGGCCATTGTTAACTGCCTCACTTTGGACCGAAGGAAAAGGGTTTCAGCGCAGTTCGTAGCTTCTGAGGTGGAATCCTGAATTAGCAGGATGACTCTGGGAAAAGGAATGGGGAGACTGCTGAGGAAATGGATTTCCTAATACTATTTGCCCCTCTGTAATGACAGCTTTGAGGTTTGTGTTGTGAGAGAGTTGATGGGGCTTATGCATGGGTCTTTTGTACGGACCTGTTGGGAGATGGGATTAGATTTTCTGCAACCTTCTAATTGCTGAAGTTTCATTATCAGGAATGAAGACAATTGTTCGTTACTTACGAAGTGGATTAACCATTGTTTTGTTAAAATGTCATTTTTATAAATTCTTCATACAAGTGCTAATTTTGAGGAGTTTTATTTGCCTTGACAAAATGCTTAATTTTTTTTTATATCAGAAAGGAAGGTAATTGTACGTGAATTATGAAGTAAGTATCAAAAGTAATGCTGAATGTTTGAAATATACCCATAAAAAAATTTTTTTTGGAGTTTTTTTAATAAAAGTTTATTTTGAGAAAATCATCAAGTAAATACTTTTCGTTAAGTAAATATATCTGATTCTGAAGTTTCATCAACAGAAATTAAATAAAAAAATATTTATGCTATTTTATTCGTGTGGATCACCTAGCGCTTTATATATCGTGGAGAATTAGGAAGTTCGATTTTCACATTTCTTATAAAAATTGCAGAACTGATCTGCAATCAGAATTGATCAGGAAGTGCAACAGATTTGGCAGCTTTGTTTGGACATCGCCAACGAGCAACGTTGAGCTTGAGCTCAGGACGCAATACAAATGTCATGTATAACACATTTTCAATAAGAAATTTCTTATTTATTGAAATTTAAAGCATTTTTTTTTCACATTTTCTGAAATTTCAACCAGAATTTTCTAAAATTTCAACAAGAAATGCTGACAAACAAACATGAGATTTACTTTTATAATTTTAAGCAACTATTAACTAACTCACGTGAAAAGTAATTGCAAATGCAAATTTTTTTTGTTAGCTTGAAACTTTCACATTAACTAGTCAAACTATTACAAACGCAAATAAAATTAGTATACTTTATTAGGTGATGTTGTTACCTTCTAAACTAACTGAACGGAAATAAACATCACTTAAAAATTCGAACTGAAATAGAATGTACTTCTTGTAGTTAGTTCTACAACGAAATGCGACGAGGTTTATAGTTATGAAAAGAATTAAGAAGTGAATCATAGAAAGTTCTTCGTAAAAGGCCATATAAAGCAAAATGGACGAGTTCACACGTATTTTTTTCTCACAAAAATCATCATTCGTCAGATCGTAAGGAATAAACAAGAAAAACACTTATTCAAATTTTACCTGCAAAACTTCCGGGAGAAAACATTTTTTAAAGAAAAACCATCTATATCCTCCCAAGAAATAAAAACAATGCACCAATAAAAAAACAGGCCGAATAAAAAGAAAATATATGTATGAAATCACATTTGTATATATAACCGCACCTTTGTCTCAAAAAGTCTCTTCTAAAACAGAGATTTTCTCAGTGGTTGGGGGGGAAGGGCGTCGTGATTTAGTAGCGGTCGTTTTTATGATTGCACGCAACTCAAAATCGTGATTTCGGCGAAAGTTGACATCTCGATTCTAGGTACTTTCGATCTTTTATTTATTTATTTTTTTATGTACACAACCTCGTGAAATTAGGGGTGGAGGAAGGGAGAAATATAGACATTTCTTTCCAGACCCCTTTAGCCATGGCCGTGAACAGAGAACTCTCTTCTAAGATGTCCGTCCGTGACCGAATAGACCGTGTGTGTGACCGCAAAATCGTCTGCCGCCTTTTTGATTCGATTTGTTTGTTCTTCCACAGAAACAGCAAAAGAACTCTCACTCGCGTTTCAACTGCTTATGTTTGTTCGTGAATTTGGTGCGCGTGCGAGTATGAGCAAGCGATATTGTATCTGGAAAGTTGTTGATAAATAAAATCGTTTGGCACGGAGTGAAAGCTGTCAACGTTAACGTTAGTTTCGATCGATTTTGACAACAAGAATTAATCGAATAAATTTTTAAGGTGTTTTGAAATAGCGATGATTTCACTGAATCACTTTATTTTCTTGAGACAAAAAAAAATAATTAAGAATAGTTTTGGAATTGGGTAAAATCTCTATAAAAATAAATAATAAAAAACGTTAACAAAATTAATCGAAATAGCTAATATTTATTTGAAATTGTAATTCAAAGCTCCCTGTTCTATTTAACCATTTTCAATAGAATCTTTAATAAAATATTTAAACATGATTACAGAAACAATCATACAGTAAGCAAAAAACGAAGTCTCGTTAAATCATGTATATGTATTAATTATTTAATGCAATTAGACACAAAAATATACTGTTAGATTACTTCAGTGTTAGTTTACTAAGTTCTGGTTAGATTACTTCAGAACAAAAAGAATTATAGCCACTGTTTTTACGCATGGAGTTTGCAACATTCAAAAACGTTTTACAAACAATGATAAAAATTAATTGATTCTAAGGTTTTACTTAATTTCCATAAAAATATTTTTAATGTTATTTTATATAAAAATTAAATTTTTCATTTTAATGTATTTACATCTTATTTAAGAATTATTGCTTTCAACTTTCTTAATATTTTAACTTTTTGTAGTCCTAAAGTAATACTCAGCTACCGAAAAACTTGCACAGAGGATTAATTAACAACACATGGCTGTATATTATTTTAAGTTACAACTTAATAAATTATTAGTTAAAAGACTAGGTTCGTATAAATAATTAGTTAAATTATTATTTTAAGTCGAAACAATTTTTTAGATGATCTAACTCTATTTTTTTTATCTTTCCATTCAAAAACAATCAATTTTTTAAATTGAAACTGAAAGGTATAAAAATATCCTTAGGCGTCCGTTATCCATATTGTCATCATATTTTTTATTTATTTTTACCATAGACTTTGAAATCGTTAAGCCTATTTCTTTCAAAACGCAGATATATATATATATATATATATTACAGGGCAAGAAGAAAATCTTTCAAATTTTTATATGCCACTGTATGCTCTGTTACCAATGTATATTAACACGTTTTAAATATCGAGAAATAAAGAACTACAAACAATAAGATTTTACGAACAACTAACTTTTTAAACAAAATTGTGGTAATCATTGCACTGTATATCATCTTATCTATATATCCACTTATTCTATTGCAATAAATCACAAATTTCTTGCGTCAAAATGTAAAATGTATTTTCAACTGATTTTAAAAATAACCTATTCTATTTAATCTAATAAAAGAGCTATCAATAATTTAAAAGCTAGTTCACAGTCGGTAACTTCATATTTCATCCTTTCAATAAAGCCTAATTTTATTTTAATATAATTTTACCTTTTAAAAGCCGAACCGTCTCGTTCAATGGCGGAAAGTGATTCGTTACGCCTCAATTTCTCTTCTCGGCGGCGCAGCATTTCGTAAAGCGATCGGTTAGGAACGAATCATTCGGCTGAAAATTATGGGCCATAAGAGAAGAATAGCACAGAGGAGGAAAAATCAATATCCGGAGAGAGAGGCCGGTGCATTGTTTTGGGACTTAATTCTGGACGTGGACTGTTCAAAATGTTTTCCAAACTGTAGCCAATAAATTTTTGGACAAGCAAGTTTGGAATAGAATTGCTCTGACTATATATTTATATAGAAACTATGCAAATTTTTAAGATTAACTGTTCGATTAACACTGCTTCAATATTAAAGTATTAAATAATGAGTATATTCATATAAGACTTCTGCTCCGGTATAAATACAAACATTGCTGTAAAATATTAACAGTTATTAATACAAAATTGGTTCAGTTAGAAAGCAAAACTTTTAGCTAATGTGTTTAACTAAAACTGATTAAGTGGGAAATAAAAAATTATTTTATGATAAGTAGTCATAAGGGAGCATAATATTGAACAGTTTTGTTTTAATTATCATAACTTTGCTTTTGTGGTTAATAAATAAACGTAACATATCAGTATTATTTTTTTTATCACCTTCAAACGATTTGCATACGATAGCGAACGTAATATAATTTTGGTAAATGCTGTAATTTCACATTAAAATGTTTAAAAAAAAAAACTAGTAAATGTTACTATTTAGACAAGCTAAAATTCGAATTTAAAAATCTTTAACTTTCGGAACTTGATTAGGCTACCTCCTTCCTCACAATCTTTTCATTCGATTTCTGAAGAATGGCAACTTTTAAAGGAGCAGAATTTTTTTTTTACAAGAACAGAAAACAAATAAGACATTGGGCATGTTACATTCTATAATTTAACAAAAGTCAGACTATTTTGTTTTAAAAAATTACGTTGGAGATTTAGAATCAGATCAAGTTTGAGCCAAACGAGGGATAAATATAGAATATCATGATTACGATGAATTTATTCACTATATATATATATTGGTGGGCCTTACACTATTGCATTGATATATTTTGCTTTCGATATATTAATACAATATTAGAAAGCACTCTACTTTGCGCAAATAATCGTGCGAGCTGATGACGAGATTATATCTTTTCCTTATTTTGTCTTACAAATTTTTAATTTAAATTTAATTTTTTTAAACAAAAATTACTTTATAAACAATGTTTTTTTCTTCCCTTTAGAAGGAATATTTTTTCCCCTTATTTTCTTTGCATTTTTAACTTGATATGCATAAATACAATATAATCTCCAATTACCATTAACAATTGTAACTTACCTTCCAGTTTTGGTAATAATCATTTCTGTTCCGAGTTCGTGAAACTTGTCCCAGAGATCTTTATTTTCCAAAAGACAGTCGACGCCTTGTAAGGATTCGCTATTGCACCGGGGCTTGGACAAACCGGCATAAGGATTGTTAGCTGACCGGGAAGAACTGCTGCCCGATCCCTGCTGTTGACCATTGCTTGCCGGTCGGGGTGATTCCCCCTCCCTGCTGCCTCCTTCCCCTTCTCCTGCCTCCGAGCTGGGGCGGGATGAACCCGGCCGGGGCGAAGGGCTCATCGTTTCTTCCAAGTCCGAAGAAACAGAGGAACGGGGTGACACTATACCGGAATCTGGTTGCTGAGATGGTAAGGATTTTAACCGGGAGGGTTGAGGTGGTACATAGCAGGAACGAGGATCTGATTCACCATTACTCGTGTGTTGTTGACTGTCAAAGCCTGCAATGAAAATTTAAAAAAAATTAGTCTGATTGAATTAACGTAATGGTCATTAATATTCATTTAAATACAAAAACAAAACATTTTATTTCAGTAAAATGAATGAAATAAATCACGTTTTTTTCGTGAAATTCGAAACACAGAAAAAAGTAACAACTTTAAAAAATTATAAGAATTAAAGACAATAAATGTTGACATTTTTTTTAGTTTTATCGCTGATCTCTGGTATTAACACTTAACTCTTGCCATAATCGAAAATACTTTATAAGGATAGTATTTTTTTATTATAGATTTACAACTGAAAAAAAGGAAAGTGAATCCAAAATCCCGAGTTTTAAAGAAACTGGAACAAGAAGAAAAAAAAGACTTCAAGTGGTACAAAGAAGATGCTTTGATTTTTTTAAAAATTATGTCTTTTTTCTCTCTCTCTCTCTCTCTCTCTCTGGCCTGATTATTCCTTTATTTTAAATTTTGCTTGAAACATTAAAAATAAACTTAATATCAATTATGGATGTTGTTTTTCCTCCTATGCAAGTGCTCAAATCAGATATTCAATGTATGCGTACATATAAGACAGATCAAAATATAAGTTTGTAAGCAAGGTTCTAAAAATAGCCCAAAAAGATGTTAGAGTAATTTTTGAATGGCCCCTACTTTATATTAATTAAATTTCACACGTAAGAAATTTTATGCAATAAACAAATCAAGTTGCTCGGAATAAACAACACTTTTCAGTAAATTTGATGGATTACAGCATGTCCCATAATTTAATGTTTACATCACGATGAGCCATTATGACGAAATGTTTTTAGCATTCTGTTATTAAATATAATAAATAAAGAGAGCTATTTTACAACAGAAATTAAGATCCTGTGTAACCTTGGCACGTGGCGACAATTCAACTTTATGAGTTTAAGCACCTGGTCTCTAAATTTCAACATTTCATAATTTTTCAAAGCACTTTTCCGAAGTTCATAAAAATGCACTTTTTGTCAATATTTGTATTATGATTGTAATAATAACAATCAATCACCGTATGAGAATCCAATATATATTTCAGAAACAAATTGCTGTTTTATTGATATCGCTTATTTACAGTCATTTTTTTTTATAGAGATTTTTTTTATAGATGACCATAACATGTTTTTAAAGCATTTAAGCGAAAGGAAGCTATGCAATAAATAAAATAAAATTACCGGATTACTTTGAAACAGGAAACTCAATATTTTGATTTTATTGTTTTCGATAAAGTTATTTGAAATAATTCAATCAAATCATTGACTTTTTAAGAAAACTTTTTAGCCTACTCATGGAAAATTGCAGCATTGCGCCAATCTAGATTTGATTTTTCTTAAGTCGCACAGAAGAACTAAATGATTAAGAATTTAGCTGAAAACTAGGAATTTTAAAAGGACCATTTTGCGCTATTTAAATCATAATTTGCTAAAAGTATTAAAAAAGTAGCCTTGAAACCATTGAACTTTAACAAGTTCGAACGCTGACTTAACGGGCCCCGCCGGGACGAAATGCATTGTGGGCCCGATTCCAAAGTCGATCGCTCCGAAGTCTTAAACTTTCAGATTTGGTGAGCTTGTTGAAAGAGTCCCTTTTCAAAACAGTAGTTTAAACCTCCATTTTCAGAATTTTATAAGGCAATCAAACCAGTTTTGATTGTTACAAGTGATTTGACGCTCACTAGTGATTCCATGGATTTCAATTGCATTTTTTTTACTCGAATGTTACTGTGCGATTAATCCCTGATCTCTCTCTCTCTCTTATACTCTACTCTTATACTCATATACTCTTTTAACTTAGTTTTTCACAATCATTCTAAAACTATGCATTAAAGGTGGTCATTAAGATCTGACATGAATGATAATTTCGTTCAGAATCGCTTTCAGTGCTAACTAGAAAAAAAAAACAAATCAATTAATTAAATAAAAAATCAATTTTGAAAAAGCGTTTTGAGATTATTATAACCCAAGAAACCTCTGATTTGAAAGCTTCTTGAGAGGTGAAAAACTTTTTTATAAACTCGTAGCAATTTTTTTACATTGAACAAAACAAAGTTACTTATAGTATATGTAAAATATCTTTTTATTTTAGTGCTATATTTTTTACAGAAATTAATAAACACATTTAGAATTTTTTTTTTCCTTTGACTCTGTATGAAGAAGAAGAAAAAAATGCGATTGCATGACTAAGTGGTGGAAATGTCAGTCATTATAATGAGAAAGTCTGTTTAGTAAGTAAAAGATGTACAAATAAGATAACACACATTCGGAAGATAACTGTGTGAAACGTTTAACGGTTTGTTACGCTGTTGGTGTGAAAATTTGCATGAAATATCACCTCACACTAACAGCTGCAAACACATATCCAGGGTGGCTTAAAGAACTATTATATCTATTTTTGGTTTGATTTCGGTTTTTCAAAATCTTAAAAAAAGAACTTGCTATTCTATACATGCGATAAAGTTATCAGTATAACGTTGAGAAAAAATAAGTCATGACAATAAAAATAATAGTATAATTCACTTAGCAGTAAAATTATATAAAATTAGTATTTTCAAACAAGGTTTTTAATTTCTACCAATATAATCATAAGCATAGATAACTTTATGAAAACGAGAAGCCTTCTTCCAATGGAAAAGAAATTCAGTCGAAAATTTAATGCCATATATTTGTAAAATTTAAGAAAATGAACTGATTGAAACTTTAGAATACAACATAAGTACAAAATAAAATTAATTCATTTATTATACTATCGTTAATTAAGTTATTGATTATGTGTATTACTATCATTAATTCATGATACTAAACTGTAGAAAACTTGGGTGCATAATTGCCACCATTTTCAGTGTTAAACCAAATACATTTTTAAGCACAGAACTGTAGTTATTGCGCAAAAAATCATTTAAAATTAACAAAATAACAATTGCTTGGAAGAATAAACGTAAATATATTACTGAAGATGTATTTGTTTTTTAAACGAAATATTTTTACAGCACAACCAATAAAATTGATTCTAATGCGCATGAAAATATGTGTTGTCAGTAAACAAACAAACAAAAAAGGCAGGAATAAATAAATAATTAAAACTATAACAGTGATAAAGTAAATAAAAAATGTGACTACATGCACTTCAAAAAAGTATAATTTACCTCAACACCAAAAATGCTGGCAACTATACATTAAATTATTTTACAGTGCCATTCCGTGCCATTCTGGAAAGCTTTTTTATCGCAACAAAATAAAAGTAATAAATAATAAAATCAATTTCAAAGACATATATCCAGAAGAACAGGAAAGCATGTAATATTATTGACAATTACATATATTTGCATCATTCTACACTAAGAAAAACTACCCGAATACTACCAGAATATGTTAAAATTTACCGTGTTTCTGTCTCTAGGGACAACAAAAAGCTCGGTACTTCTTACCGTATCGTTTTGGCATTAATTTTGGTAAAATTAACAATAAAATATGGTTTCCAAATATGTGAAAAAATTTCGACATTTTGGTGTAAAATTTGGTAATTTTATTTAGAGCATAACATAGAAATAGTTGTTTGGTTAAATGTACTTTTCTGCTTTTGATTTTTTACTAAGTGTACGCTAATAAGAACTATAATTTTGAAAATCAAAATTTCCGGTAAACCATTACCATCTGAATGGATAAATTTCCAAATGATTGGTTTATTACTAGAATTACGGTGTTTTTTTAACAAAATTGTTATTGCCTCCGAATTTTTCTTCTTCCATGTAGCAGTGTTGTGCAGGATATAAGTAAAATATATTTGAAATCGTAAAATAAATAGATAAATTTAATATGAATGAATGAAATAGCTGAACGTGTTTGACACTTTTCGAAAATTTGAATAAAAGGAAAGTAATTTCCAATAATATTGCAAGTGTGCCATAATAATACATAATAAATGATGCACTGAATAATAACACTTATCAATAGAGAATCTGGGAGATTTAAGAAGTTTTCGACAGCGTTATAATCTAACTGGGTAAATCCGAGATCATGTTGAATAATAACTAGATGATTTGTTTGTAAAATGAATGAAATCCTACGCCTCGGGGTATAGGTGAGATTATTTAGTTTTAAGATAGAATCTGCAGAGCTATACTAATTAGGAGGAAATAATTGTTTTTTAAAAGCTTGACAGTGACAAGGTTAGGAAAACAGCTTTTGTTTTAGATCATTCTTTTTTTTTCGAACAAAATTAGAAAAGTCTAACGAAAATAGGGTTAACAATTTCCTCGTTTTAAATTTCAGTAAATAACGCGGGACAAAAATATGACTTATGCAATTTCTATGAGAAAAATTAAATAATAGCAATTAGTATTTTTTTAGAACTTTTTTTTTATCAGCACTGTTACTTAGAGGAGAGCTCTACTCGAATTGTGCAGTTTTTCTGCTTTGAAGAAGAGTTTTTAATTTATTATTATTAGCGAGAATGTTTAATTTATCATTAAGCAAATGTGTATAAAACGCAAAAATATGATTGTCCTGTTTTCTTTGGTGGGTGGGAAAATAAGGGAAGGAGCTTATTCTGAAAAATAGCTTTTAAAACAAACGACTTTGTACGAGGCTCATTTTTAAAAGCATTTTCAACTTACAGCTATAGATATTTATTAAAATCGGAAGCATCATTCGATGCATCTCAAACTTACGAAATGTACCTCAAAACACATTTTTTAAATCCAAATAGTACCTTAATATGCCAGTGTCAGTCAGAATTAGTTAACAAATAATACTGTAGCATAAGAAAAGACAATTAATTATAAGATCAAACGCCCCTCCGAGGTCGTCTTCATTATATATATATGTATATATATATATATANATATATATATATATATATATATATATATATATATATATATATATTCCTTCTTAGAAGAGAGAGAGAGAATGTATTTCTAGTACTGTATGTTATTGACACGTAATTGACACTGTAAGCAATGGGGTCTCGTTTCGATCTAAAATAATATATACTCTATGGGTTTTAAAAAATAATGAGTTTACATCTTCCGGAAGTGGTGTAGATTATAAGTAATGTCAATTTACACAAGTGCTGCGTTTATCTGTGCGCGTGCATAACTGGGTGCTAACGTGGCGAAACCTCAAGTTATATTTGCGCCTCTCCTCTAAAACTCTGCTTCTAGCGTCATCATAAGTTTCTATCTTGAACACGAGTAGTGCTTCCCATTCAGAAAAGCAGCTGAGACAATGTCCGCTAAAGCACCTGCTCTAGATCACACGAAAACTCTCTCAGTCTTTTATTTCTCTCGAGTTTGAAATTTCAGTGAGAAGAGAACACCAGAACCATTTCGTTTGAAATATTTTCATGAGTAGTTGCATTCAGCGAGGTATAAGATTCGTTCAGTGTGAACACACCATTAAAAATTCCGCTCGGAATAAAGCTGATTTTTATTGCCAACAAAATCGTCTGATATCACGAGTTTATCTAATTTTTTTTTTTTACTCTATATATCGTTTGGAATTATGACGTTAATTAATCAATCATAAAAGTCTTCGTTTTGAGGCAATTTATTATAAAGGTATAAATGAAACTGAGTTTATTTAGAATTAGTTATCTTAACTATCGAAAATATTTGAAGTTAAAAAAATAAAAAAGGAAAGAATTAAATGAGGGATTTCAAAATTTAAATATTTTTTATTTGCAATTTTAGAAAAAAATTAATAAAATCGTTTTTATCGTGTTGACATAAGAAATTGCATTTCTCTGAAAGGATTTAGAAATAAAGAGAATCGTGAAGAAATAAATTTAATAATGACAACTATTCGAATCAGCATAAACTAATTTTTAAGTGTCTTTCTTCTATTTCAAAAAAGAATTTTGCTCAGAAAATAAATCGAATTTAATAATATATAAAAGTAATAATAATTAAGCAATTGTATATATTACTATGGAAAATAAAACCAATATATGGGATTATATTTTATTTCTTATTATTTACGTTATTCCTTGTATAATACGTTACTCCTTGTTCTCATGTTTACGTTATTCCTCGTATAAAATACTGCAATGAACCTCTAGTTATAAAAGAAGGAAATAAATAGTAATAATAAATCTACATCTCTTATAAAAAGCAGCATTTATTTAATAAGTCGTAATCTTTAAGTTAACAAAAACCTATGAACCAGCATTCACTTCTGTAAACATTCTTTAGTATTTGTTGTTTAACACGTTTTTAAATTATTTTTATCTATATAAAATAATATACAAAAACGATTAAATATTATCAATATTACTAAATGATGTCATTTATGAGATAATTATGACTACATAAATTTGAAAAAATTTCTTTAGGCTATTATGTTTTGATTTGCATGCAAATTCAAAACATCTTCTACAACTTTTATAAATCAAATAAAAAAGAACTTTAAAATAAAACAAACAATCTTTAGAGCACCTTCTTTTCTCTGAAAGTTAAATGTTCTTTGGCCTTTATAATGTTTATTTTCTAAAACTGATATTTTAAATTTATCAAAGTCAAGCAAAATTCACTTGTGAAAACTTTCTTCACTAATTGTCACTTGGAATTTTTGAAAATTGTTTTCGGCTAAAAATAAATAATATACAAATTTATTATTCAATTTTGTCATTATTATTATTAAATTATGCTATAAGTGTCAATGCACTTTAACTATGACATAATTTGTGTAAATTTGAATCGAATGTAAATAAAAAGCATTAATAATATTTTTTTACTTAGCAAATTATGCGTAGCTTTGAAATATTAAGAAAACAATGTTTAGCACCTTTTTTTTCTTCTTTTGTCCTTAAAAAAAGAAAAAAAACTTTAAATTTATGACAATTTAGTATATTTAATCTTGAAAGATATAAGCATTTAGTCATTGCCTTACTGATGGATAATATCACAATAAATAAGTTTTATTTTTCATTACTAAATCAATTATACTCATATTTAGGCACGTGAATAGTTCTCTGCTGTTATAAACAACAATCAGGCATTGAAATAAGTTTCCAGTTGTCTTCTTAACAAAAACTCATTACAAATAAATTTGTTTGATTTGGAATAAAAAACGCACCATAATTCAATGGAAGAATGTAAGAATTGGAAAAGAAAGCTTATTTATTTTCTGCAGAAAGAAATTTGAAGGAAAATCAAAATTAAAGTTTAATAAATATAAGTCAAATTGAATTTCATTCCTAATAACAAATAAGGTTGCTTTACAAGAAAAAATGCAATACATTTTTAAATAACATGGCAATTGGTTGACATGGGAGTTTTACATAAAAGCTATGCCATGCCATCGGCTATTATTTTCGATATATTATGTCCAAAGTTCTTAGACTAAACACGACGCGCAAAGTTTTTACAACATTCTGTATCGCCCTGGTTTTCCTAAATTGAAATAGATAATGCAAGTGAAATGACAAGTTAACTAGCTATCGGTCCCCAGCGTTTTGGCATACGAAGCCGAGTTAACTCGTCATTGGTAAATAATGCGTTCATTATTTTTTTTTTCTATTGCGTACATCAGACGATGAACTATTCAAACATCAAGCGATAAAATAATTAAACATACGATAAATTGTTAAATCAAAATTATTGTTAAAATTTTTTTTGGGGTGGCACTTAAATTCACAATTACATTTAAAGGAAAATGTAGCAAAATGTTTTGATACGAAATATAGATTTTAAAAACGAAATCAGACTTTAATTACGCTCAATAAAAATAGCTAAACGTATTAAAAATATTTCATTGGTAACATTAGGTTACCATTAGTAATTATCATTAGCAAAATTAGGTTAGGAAAAATTTGTTACCACCATATATTTGCTTATCAAAATTAATCCTAATAATGTTTAGAGATGCTAAATACAATTATGCTAAATACAATTAGTATGTAAAAGTCGGAATTATAATATTAAGTATGAATTCTTTATTATGAAATCAAGAAAAATTACAAAAGAACAAGATTCATTAAGAAAAAAAAAGCAACAATGGCAGCTTTAATTTTAATTATGATAATGAAAATTCCATTTTGTAATATCAAAATATGAGTGTTTAGTAAGGAAAAAAAATTAACACACTTTTAAAGTATTAAATTATGTATACAAAAATAAGTTGCGAACTTACATAAATTGTTCTTTAGTAATGGATATGAATTTTACAAATTAGAGCCTCATTTATGTTGCAAATAAATGCTTGACTGATTGTACAAGATTTTCATGTTTAAAAATAACGTTCACTGTAAGAAAAAGTTTTTTCACAATTGAGCAGAAATGCGTCAAAATGACTCCGAAACAAATATAGTCGAATATGAAAGCCCCATTATTGAATTTAGTGGCAAGTTCAAAATTGAAACAACTCAGAAAAATGCTTCTTCGTTTGCAAATAAACATGGCGGCAAGGTGGAAAAAGTTGATTACCGATCTGGAAGCATTTTTTATTCGTGAAATAAATTTGGAATGATGGAAAGTGAAGTTTGAACTTTGTCACATTTGATGATGTGTCATTTTGTCATGATGCATCAATTTTTAGACCATTCAATTTTGAGCAAATCACTAGACTCGATAACGAGTGTATAGGTTTCGAAATTCGACTATATATTTGCTATGAACCTATTTCAACACATTTTTGCTCCATTTTAAGAAAACCATTTTTTACAGTGTATGGAGAGATATTTATATGCTTTTATTTGCTTTCTTTTTATCCTAATAGGCACAATAAATCAAATTTGATAAAAAAAAAAAGAATCAAATGACCAAGATAATGAAAAAAGCAGTTTTAAAAAAACTAATCCGTAAAATAACGAAATTATTATAAAGGTATTGAAGATGAATCACTTCACTAAGCGTGTCTAAATGTTAGTTAAATGAATTTGTGCATCGGTACTGAATAAAAAAGTTATTTTACAAAAGTTTCGAGCGAGTTTGAAAGAGGAAAAATCAGTCTGATTTGAATGAAGAAGTTGTCAAATAACTTTTACATGTCACAACTTGAAGACACTGATTCATTGAAGGCACTGATTCACCTTAATGAGATTCATTGAAAATTTTGATTCACTTTAAGATTCCTTAAAGATATCGATTTACTTTAATGAGATTCAATGAAGAAATTGATTCAACTTAATGAAATGTATTGAAGTTTGTCGAAAGAAAATAAAAGCGTTTCTATATTCAGTTTCTTTCAGAAAAACATAATATTTATATGTTAACAATTAAAAAAAACTTTAGAAAAGTATTCTAAATAAAAACAACCTAATTCTGATTAATAAAAACAAAATATACGGTATTTAAACTATTAATTTGAAAACAGTATCCGTACATATGGTAAGGGCTTACCGGAAATTCTGGTTTTCAGAATTATAACTCTTATTATCACACATTCAGTAAAAAATACAAAACTGAAAAGTAAATTTAACCAAATAAATGGTTTTTATGCCATGTTCTAAGGCATCATGCTAAATTTACCACATTCATCGAACTTCAATACACATTATGAAACCTTACTTTATTGTTAATTTTAACGCACTTCGGTAAAAATTACAGAACTTTTTAATGTTTTCAAAGAGCCAGAAACACGGTAAATTTTACCACATTACGTTAGTTTCGAACATACTTTCTTACTCCAGTAACAATTATTTCATTTAAATATTGACTTTAACAAACTGTATTTATGCTCGTTATCGAAAAGATTATTCATTACTCAAACAGTTAAAAAAGCACAGCTCAACTGCCTAGGTTTTTCTTTTGTAAATTTGTTTTTACATCTTGTTTTAAATTGGTCTTTAGTCTTTATTAAAAGCAATAATTTGCAAATTCTAATAATGATAAGTTTCAAATATAGACCAAAATAAAAAATTTTCTCACATTCAGCTTCAAAAACAGCTCGTTGTCAATAAAATGAAATACATTAATACCGCGAATTACATCTTAAAACTGAAAAATTTTAAACTTAACTATTAGCATAATAATACCATGTGAAATAAAAGGTGTCTGAAATTTCAAAAATATTTTGTTAAAATTAATTGGAAACTAATTTAAATCTTTAAATAAAAGTTAAAAACGTAACCGATTTTACTTCTAAGATTTTAATAACTAATTCTACATGAGGAAAATAGTTTAGATAAAATTATCGTACTGGTATGGTAACTACGCTTTTTTAAATAAATAAATGAATAAAAATTAAAATAAAAACCATAATTCTTTAAATAAAAACAAAACATAGAGTACTTAAACCCTTCATTTGGTAATTTTTATGTTTGTATGGTCATGATTTACTGGAAATCCTGGTTTTCTAAAATCATAATTCGTATCACCACACATTTAGTAAAAATTCAAAACTGAAAAGTAAAATTAACCGAATAAAAGGTTTTTATACAATGTATCATGGTAAAATTACCATATTTACAACCAAGCAGCATGATAATAAAACTATATTTCACAGCTAATCTGACTAAAAGCCATTATCAAAGCACTTTGGTAAAAATTACCGAGATATTTGGTGTTCCCATAGGACCAGAAATGGGGTAAATCTTATCACTTTCTGGTAATTTTGGTCAGATATTTTCTTAATCTAAGTCAATCTCTGCATATATATTCATGATTTTTAAAATTATAATAAGCACCAAAAGAGTTTTTTTACGAAACATATTGTACTCTATTTAAAACTCTACCCTGAATGCTTAATATCAAACGAATTTATGAAACATAATATAAGTTAACTATAAAACAAATTAAACTTTTCAAATTTGTAAAAATTGATATAAACTCATTTATACACCAAAAATAATATTGTTGAACATATGTAATTAAATAACAAAAACATACACTCCTCCCAGTTTTTTAAATATAGCCTTTTTAAATATATAGTTACTATTTTCGGTGCATAGCAGTTCATTGTTTAAAATTTGAACATGAACCAAATTTTATCATCCGCCTTTTTTCAGCATAGACTAAATTTTAGCATACTTCTTAATGTGTTCATTGTCTAAATTTTATTGCGTTTCTTATTCGAATATAATCGAAATTTAACACACTTCTTGTTGCATTCATTGTCTAAGATTGTAAGAAACATCTAATTTAAGCAGTGGTTCTTTTTTCGACATTGTGTAAATTTCAGCATCCTAATATTGGATAAAATTTAGCATAAATATAAAAAAAATGTGTATCGTAAAAAAAATCTTGATCAAATTACAGTAAAAAGTGCCGGCACTCAAGGTTCCGAAACTTTTTACAGTAAATTCAATTTTTACCGAAACATGGAACGAAACAAAAATCTAATATACTGCAATTTCTATACAGTAATATTTACCAAAATTCACTGAATCACTCTATCTATGTAAATATTATTGTAAAAATTAGGGAATAATATTTTACAGTAGAAATTGATTTTACATAGAAAGTACCGGCAACCTGAGTGCCGGTGCTTTTAATTACCGAAATTCGATCCGGAATTTTTTACAGTGTGAGATACTCTCTTTTTGAACAATCGAGATTAATGTAATTTAATAACGTAGCTAAGTTTATTTTTTCGGCGGAATACGTTTGTAATAAAAAGTTTAGTTCATTCTTATTAATTTAAGCTATTGAAAGTGAAAGAAAACATTATAGAGTTTTTTGTTGCAGATGAATCCTCTCTTGTATAGAAAATAACAGCCTTCTTCTACTTTCTTAATAACCCTCAAAACATTCTCATTTCTTGGTTCTGAAGGATTGTCATATTCACCGAGAGAGGGAGAGCCAGAGACGGGACAGAAATAAGTCAGTGGTCAGAACTTGGGAGGTAAACCCTTCTGTTCGTGGGTGGTTTTAGCATGTTTTGGATTTGTTCTGCACTCGGGGTGTTCTAATAGAGCGGCATAGCTGAAGGGTAATTTAATAAGTCTCATATGATTTCAAACCATCACTTATCATGTGAATGTCTCGCTTGCCGAATCGATTAAATCCATTAAATGAATCTTAAGTGATTACCAGAAAAATCAAATAATTAATGGAAAATCGTGTACTGATGATTTTCAAATATCTAGTAAAGTTAAAGCGCAGTCAATCCTTATGCACTTCAAATTACAAGAAAGATTAAAATGTAAAAATTTCATTAAATAAAAACACTTAATGTTCAATGCAACTAAGTATTACACAGTCAATATTATTAAAATATAGAACTAATGTAAAAATATAAAAAAATGTTAAAAACTGAGATTTTATTATTTAATTAATATCAAGCAATTACAGACTGAATATTAAAAATTAAAAAAAAAAAAACTAATTCCGCATGTCAAAAATACAATATAGTGCCTTGACTAGCATTGTTGCATTTCGATAAGACTAAAGTTTATAAGATCTCACGAAATGAAAAATAAATGAAAAGGAACGGTAAGTTGAAAGAAACAAATTCAAAGTATGTAAACTATTTTACAAATAATTAAATAAAACAAATGATTTATGAACAAATTCAAATAGTGTCAAATATTTCGTTATGTTACTAGTACAATTTTTAATAATACTTTACTTCACACAGATAAATAAATTCTGGTACAGTTACCATACTGTATCGGTAATGACCTTTTGCCTGGTAACTTTTACATTCATTGCTAATGCTTTTCATTGCTTTTACATTAATTATAGTTCGTATTACCACTCATTTAATAAAAATTTAAAACTAAAAATTAAATTTAACCGAATAAATAGTTCTTGTACCATGATTTAAAGTAACATGATAAAACTACCAAATTTAATCACATATTATAAAACCATATTTTATTGTTAATTTTGCCAAAATCATTACCAAAGAGCTTCATTAAAAAATTACCGAGCTCTTTGGTAACAGGTAGATTTTGGTACCATATTCTGGTAGTTTTAACCATTTTTTTTTAGTGAACACAGATAGACAAATCATGTAAAATAGTTAACCCTTTCTTCAAAATATCTTTATCTAGAATACTTTAGATGTGTCTAATTATAATATGAAATAAAATGTTACGAATTAAGAGTTTATTCCCACTTCCGTGACGGAATGGCAAAAAAAGCTAGGACCCTTTATACAAGAATAACAATCAATATTTTAATTAAAATATAAAAATTTGCTATTATGTTCTTTGTAAGGCTATTAAGAAAGTTTGGAATGTGTTAAGCAATATTATCGTTCAAATTTGGGGTAATTTTGAATCCTATTATGGTACTTCTCAAACTTGATGACACAATACTGTGGTTTATCACCTTATTAAATGTGCAGCAAATTTACACAGCATAACGTTCTAAGCAGGTATCAAAATTACGACCCAATACTAAATCGATTATTCTAAAGGCATTACAAATAACAACAATAGCAAAATGTTGAAAAAAAAANAAAAAACAAGTTTGAGAAAAGAGAAACACATTAACAAGATTTTTTTGTTGAGAACATAACAGCCCCACAGTATAATTAATGTAAAAACACGCTAGAAATAATTAACACCCTTGTTGCATTTCAAAAATGTAAAAAGCATCAGAAATTNTTTTTTTTGTTTTTATTTTTTTTTTTTTTTTTTTTAAAGAATGGTTTTCTTCATTCTATAAAAACTACAGTATTTATTTGATTTGCTTTTTATTTATAATTTAAAAGTGTCAAAAAATCTTTAAATTGTCTTCAAAAACGTTAAAATAACATCCAAAACAATAATGTTTACAAAATTATATAACAAACGATTCCGTAACAATCATAAATTACAACTTACGCATACTATTAAATATTTCTTAAATATAAATTGAATGTTTTGCATTTTTAAATATTATTTTTTACTGATTATGATGTTTCATAACAATAGCAACATTTCTTTATTTTTTACAAAGTAACAACTATGTAAATGTAACACATAAAACATTTATGAAAATTACTTCTTGTCTCGATAAATTCATTATCTATATAAAATAAAATGTTAAAAGCTTTTTTTTTTAATTGTATAGTTCCTAAAAGATTCTATAATTCTTTAACTCTCCTTAAATTTGGTGGAACACAAATTTTTACGTTTAAATTACCAGTATTACATTGGTCTTAATATTATTACATTGGTCTTCTAAATATTACATCTGTCTTAATATTTGAAAAAAACTGCAGATTAGGTAAAAACAATTTAAATTTGGAAAAGCTTTCAAATTTTAAAGTAAAAAAAAAAAAAAACTATCGAAATTAGTACAATCACTNTAAAAAAAAAAAAAAAAAAAGAGGTAAAAGAAAGACAGAAAAGAGCTTTATGAGCATACTAATTTTTCTTTTTCTGCGATCAATAATTTTGTCATAAAAATAAATAAAAATTGCTGGCTTCAAAATATTACATTTAAAGAAAACTGAAAATAAATTTGATTAAAGAAAATACAATTTTAAGAGTTATTAACATTAAAAAAAAAGTCATTACCTTGAAAAGGACTAGATCGTCTTTTAGGAGCAACAGCAATATCTTTTGCCATTATTGCAGCTATTGAAAAGTCAGTAGCCCTTTGACAGGGTTGAGGCTTGGTCACAGCTTGGGGAGACCGAGACGATTCCTCGGTCCCTATCACTTCTTCGGAGATCAACATTTTGATTTAAAGTTCTTCCACTTTGTTGAAAATGTTCCACTTATTTGTTTAAAGAATAATTCTACTCTTCAGAAAAGAATTATATAAAAGTCAGAATCATGCTGGTAATTCTCTAATTTCGAAAATGACTCCCGGAACTGGCGCTTAAAAGTTCTTTTTTAAGACATAATACAACTTAAATTAATAAAACGCACACTAGAAGCATCTCTGCTAATATGAACAATTGCTTTCTTTTCAGAATTCAGTTTCTGGAAGCATCAGTAAGCGATTTCGGTTAAACCGATATTCGTCCGCTGGGGTTGCCGCTTGAATTTCGAGTCGGTTCCGTCGATCAAACTTCAGATTTCGTGATTGAAATTCACGGACATAATCATTCTAAAACCCCATCAATCAAGGTGAGGTAATTAGTTTTAATAATGGCGATGATTTTTGATGAGCAAAATTATCGTTTGGTCAAAAATTAATCGCGAATAATTAGAGGTAACGCTATAACGATCCAAACAAACCACTCGTTTGGTTCTTTCTGCTTTATGACTAAGGCTATTCAAGCCACTAACAGCTTTACTCTCACAGTCGTGCAGAGGGCGCTGTTGTACGAGGAGGAAAATCACCTACATGGGTGGCAGTAGGCGGGACTTGTAGGAGAACTCATCAGCTATTGGTAGGCGTGGCACTAATCAGCAACAGCTGTTTCTCAGCGAATGAGAGTAAGCGCACTTAAGGGACATCACCTATTATTGGTCAAAAGACGTTGAATGAGCTGTCGTCGCGTGACTCTGAGGTGTAGAATTAAGCACTTAACAATCTTATTTTCTACCACTTGAAGAAAAATTGCAAACAATTAGAAAAAGTTTTTTCTTTGCTGAGATTTAAATCGATCTGGAATGAGTTCGATTGCGTGTATTGGAATAGTTATTCTTAATTTATTAGAAAATAAAATTGATAGTTGTTTTTTTTAATGACTATTTTAATACGAAAATAAGTATAATATTTATTAAATTTTTTTTAAAGCTCATTGTAATATGTTTACGGATTCTCTTTGAAATAAACTATGAATTAAACAGACAAGAATATTTTACTATATTGGGGATATTGAAAAGATTAATTAAAAGAAAATCTCTAATATTTTTACGCTAAATATTTTCAATGATATAAATAAGTATTATCTTCACAGAAAAATAAAAACAAATTAAAAAACTTATTGCAGAATCTTGCAAATTTATCGTTTTTATAACTGATGTAAAATGGTGAAAACCTTTTATTACATTGTAATTTACTTAAAATAATAATAATATCAATCACTAATATTTTTTCTGTATAACTATTTTGTATGCATAAATAAATGTAATCTTTATAAAAGTTTAGAGTTCATCGTAGTATTTTGTGGCTTAGTTTTGTAATGAATTATGCAATGCACTGAAGTATTGTATTATATTGTGAATTTTAGGAATATTTGCATTTTACAAGTAATTTAAAAAATAAAAAATGTTTGCTTTTTTCACTGCTATTTTAAACACATAAATAAGTATAATAATCTTTATAAAAATTTTATAAGTTCATTAAATAAAATTTTTTGGACTATCTTTTCAGAAGACTACCTACATGATAAGTATTCGAGAAAAAATATACCTTGTAGTAATAAACATTCTATGCTTGTAATACGTATACTTACTAGTTAACGGCATTCCATAAAATTAGATATGAATGATGAGAATATTTTACTGTATAAGTTTATTAAAAATAATAAACATCATTTTCAGCTTTTTCACTGATTGTTTAGAATACATAATACCGTCTTCATTTAAAAAATTTTTAAGGAAAAGCTCTATTTATTTTATTTATTTATTTGGATTATTTTTGCAATGAACTATGCAACACATAAGAATACTTTATAAAACTATAATTTTGATAGATCGGATTCACTAGTTTTTAAAAGATATCTATTGCAAAATGTGAAATACAATATTTCATGCAATCAATATTATATTCCAGGCAGATAAGTATTATGTCATAACAAAAAATACGTTATGCTTATAGTATATATTTTTGGGGGAATTTAATTTATTTATTATATTATTATTGTTATTTTTGCTCTGTACATAAGGATTTTGGAATTTCTCAACTACAACTGTGTTATACAATTTTTCCTAGGGCTTTTATACTTTAGTTTTTTTGTATAAAAGAATTCTGTATCTGTCAAAAAGTGTTTTAGAGCTTTTTGACAACAATTATATAAAACTTATAACAACTTTTCTTAGTTCTTTTATTTATTATTATAATTATTTTTACGGATGAATTTTGTACTTGAGCACGGAGAAAAAGAATTCTGCTAAAATTTCCGTACTTTTATTGTAATGGCATTTCTGGTAAAATAATAAATAAATAAAATAAAATTAACATACTTGTGGTTAATAAAACCAAATTATACGATATTTAAACCATTCATTTGATAATTTTTCCGTTCATATGATAACGGTTTAAAGGAAATTCTGGTCATGATGATTATAGTTTTTACAACCATACATTTTATAAAAAATACAAAACAGAAAAGTAATTTTTTCTGAATAAATGGCTTCTATGCCATGATCTAAGGTATCATGATAAAATTGAAAAATTTTACCACATTTACTAAAAGAAGCACTGTAATAAAACCATATTTTATTGTTAATTTTTTCATAAGTCATTACCAAAACGCATCAGTAAAATTTACAGAGCTTTTTGGTGTTCACATACAGATAGAAACAATGTAAATTTTACCCTGTTTTGATCATCCTATTTTTTCCTTCAAGAATATATTCTTCTTCTTTCAAGAATATATCTTTCAAGAATAATAATAGGCAATTCAAGAATATATTTAATGAGTTTTTGAATTTTTTTCTCCTTTAACTGTTATTAAATCACTTATAAATAATTTTTATGCTTAAATAAAAAATTAAATAAACTACTTTTGAATTTTTGCAGATTCTTAAGATACAATTGAAAAAAAAACGAAAATAAACTTCTTCTTTTTTTGTTTTCTCCAATTTTAGAAAAAGTTAAAAGAAATTAGCAATAAATACTTCATTGTAAGAGAGAGCTAAGATCTTAGTAAATAATTAGTTTTGCATTTGCATGCGTTTTTCAAAGTCACCTAGTCCTAAAAAATTAAACTTAATTTTTTTTTAAAGTACGAAGTGGGAAAAAAGAATTTTTCTATCAAACCGACCAGAATACTGCAATGCAAGAGAGAAATCAACGTATCTTCCTATCGAGAAAAAAAAATTGCGACATTTTTTTAAAATTAGTTTTTTGAAATTATACTCCAGCGTTGATTAGCAGGGAAATGAAATCGTTGTCGAGCCGCTGTTTTCGAAATCTTTCGGAAAGCAGTAAAAATCCCCCCCCCCTTTTTTTGTCTTCTTCCCATTGGCGAAATGGGTCTTGTTTTGAGTTTGATGGCATGCGCACTTTTTTGGACGTCATCACACTTTTCAACTACAATAATCAAGAGTAATAGTAAACAGTGGGCATGAGTTGTCATTGCATGCGTTGCTATGGCAACCGCTGCAGTTTGATTATTTTTTTAGAGTTCTTTTCTTCCCTTTTAATTTTGTTATGCATTAAGTTGGTGAGTTTATTTTTGAGATTTGGGACCAGAGAGATCCCATAAATATTTCTTGAATTGTGAATAAAAGAGAATTTCGTCATTCGAACGATATTTTTTGTTTTCATTGTTTTAATTAAGAATCAGAAATTCTATCCTACAGTTCAAACTGGATCGTTTTCAAAACTAATTCAGATGAATATTACAAATAAAGAGGGTCCCAAACTGATTGATACGGTTCAAAAGGTTAAAGTAAAAGCAGGAGAAAAAAAAGNAAAAAAAAAAAAAAAAAAAAAAAAAAAAAAAAAACGATGCCAAGGCTTAAGCTTACCGAGGCTGAAAATGCTAAAGCGAATGAACATAGACGGGAAAAAATTAGACAACAACCATTTTGCCAATGGTTAACCAGTGATCGCCTCTTGGAGATCATAATTTTTTTTAATTTCAGTTTTGAATTGATTCATTCCAAAGTTAATTCAGTTTCAGTAATGTGCATGAGTATGGCTTTATTTATTTATGTGTGCAAAAAAAATTTCGATTAATTTAAAAAGTTCTCAAAATATGGTGAAATACCCTAAATAATTAAATGAACACAAAGGGGTCCAAACTTTCAACCGCTCTCCTAACTAAACTATTGGCACCATATTCTCCTGACTGAATTTACCCGCCCCCACCTATTTTGATAGTTGAAAATCCAAATCCATCAAGGAAAAAAAGGTTATGTTTTTTAGACGAAATATGTTTTTGTGTCTGATTTTGTAATTTTATTAATAGATATCACTAATTAGCACATTTGAGGTTGTTTCTTTAAACCATTATGATCGCAACATCTGATCAGTAGAACGCAAGTTATTCAGAGTGATATCTTTTTTTATTTGATCACTGTACATCGAAATTTTAATATATTTTTCCTTGTCTGCTTCTCTTTGAAATCAGCATTATATCTATACGTATTTTGCTCATAGATAGTTTTAAAGATTACATTCTAATAACTTGTCTGGAGACGATTTTAAAAAATGAAATAACTCTACTGAAACTCACTGTCTTTATATGAGAGCGATCATTTCCCTTCATTGAACCAATTTCACTTACTTTTATATTAAACTAATTAATTATATTTTATTTTTATCTCTTATATTAAACATTTTATGATTATAATTTCTATATTTAGTTACGTGGAGTGCGGAAAATAATAATTATCTAAACACGTACTAAACTATAACAACGCTGAATTTGAAGCTAAAATTAATTGTCAGCGTAGCTCACGTTTAGCAGGAAACCCCCCCCCCCAAATTTGAGCAATCGCTTAATCTCCGTGCTTCAAAGACTACGAACGCATCAGTTTAAAAATTTTGATTGAAAATTTAAAAAAAAAATTAATAAGCAATAATACCACTTACCTTCTGTCTACATTTTTTTTAAAATTTTATTTTATATCCATCGTCGAACAGCCGATACAGCTAATGGGTTTACGACTACTAATGTTCAACTCCGTAGCCTTGAAATTTTGAACCAATCCAGAAGACAATGAAACTCCTGGATCAGTACCCCCAGAGGTATTGATTTGCTATGGGAACATGGAGGACTTTGAGACTCGACAGATTTAGCGTGCATCAGTCACCATTTACTACACGGGGAGTCTTCGGCCGGCGGGGTTTGAACCCACGAACTCTTGGACATTGGCCCAGTGCCCTACCAACCAGGCTATCTCGGCCTTCTGTCGATATTGCGTGTACCATACATATTACACTACATGTACTGTAGTACAAATGTGTTCTGTCTACATTGCACTACAAGTTCACTGAGTGCTCTTGTAGCACAATGGTCCCCAACCCCAGGCCGGCACCGTGGATCAAACGGTACCGGGCCACCCAAAGAACATTGAATTTTATTTCCATTTTATTTACTGTGGTACATGTCTCTCGGATTTTTTGGACACTAAATGCACGAGCGATTAAGTGGGAGCTGAAAAGAATCACCTAATACCAAACATGTAATTGTATTCCGTTAAGGCATGTCTTAATACAATTAAATTAAACTTGTTACTTCAAAACCATCTAAAATATAAAGGTCTACTTCCCTGTTCCTTAAATTATCAAACGTTGATCTGTCATGGGTGATAAAAATATTGGAGAGCAGTGTTGTAGTGACATTTCATTATTAACTGCCATGCACAGATGGCAATGAGGTGTTGACTTAAAACCAAGATGAAACGAAGTGAAACGAATCGTCTGACTGGGAAAGTTTAGTACAATAACAAAGTGGTAAGAGAGTTCGTTTATTTAAGCAGCCATATACCTCCCAAGATGATTAATCCTTTATGAAAGGTAAATAGTTTTATCCGTGAGAGTATCCTTTCCTGATTTTAACCTTATGTTATCAAACTCATTAACCCTTTGTCGCAGAATTTTTATTAAAAATATTTTTCAAACTTTTATTCATTATTTTGTATTAATTAAGGAGAAAATATGTGAATTTCGGCGTTAAAAACACGGCTCATTTCTAAATAATAAGTTTCAAATTTGAACTTGCAGTCATTTAGATCTAGTTGAAACAGTTATTCATCACTGAAATTTCTTTAATTTAAAAAATCAATTATTGATACATTTTTGAATATGTATGAGAAAATATTTCTAATTTTTTCGGATATTAATGCCTTAGTACAAATATGATTCAGATAATCTATCATAGTTTTTTTATATTAACTGTTAGACTGTTTTTTATTATTAAATAAATAGGTACCAAAATATATTTTTACTTGCAATTTGAGCGTCAGAAAAAAGTATGTAAAAGGGACACTGCTGTCCACTCTGTGTCAAAGGGTTAAATGTTTCGTGAACATTTCGCGTTAAGAATTTTGTTGAAAAAAAAATCTAAGAACCGGAGATAATTTCTTATCAATTTAAGTAAAAGAATCCCAATTAAAAGAAGAAGAAAAAGAAGAGTGCCGGCTAAAAGGTATTAGAAGAAAAACTCTGCCATGTCGAAATTTTATCGGAAAAATACACTACAGATTTTTGTCTCGCTATTTTAAATGACTTAGATATGGAAATAAAGTAAGTGTGAGACTTTAAATTTGAAATTCTTTATTTTCATTTTTAATATCTTCCGTGAAATGTTTTATAATGTTAAACAATTATATTGGAAAGGAGATTTTTATTATTATTTTAAGCGTTCTCAACATTTATTAGAAAATGTTAGACACTCCATTCATAATTTTGATTAGTTAATTACTGTAAAAATTCCAACGTGTAATTTTATGGTGAATATAGATTTTACGGTAAAATTGATTTTAAGTATGCCGGTGGTGCTAGTACTTTTCCCCGTAATTTGGTTCGGAATTTTTTTAATAGTGCACCGTTAACTGAAAGTTTGATGAATTTACAAAATTCTGAAATTTTGATAAACAAATAAAGAAACACAAAAAAAAAAGAAAATTTGATAAATTTACAAAATTCTGAAATTTTGATAAACAAATAAAGAAACACACAAAAAAAGAAAATGATGAAACAAAAGATCTATCTCAAAAATTAAAATTTCAAATATTATACTATAATACGAGGAATGGTTGCCAAGTCGAAAATCGCCCCAGAATTAATAAACTCCGGTAAACTTGGGGGTCTGGGGTTTTTGGCCACGAGGAATCGATTGGCGCCGGTTTTGAAGCGCTACGGTCGAGCAGTTCGGAGTTACAGATAGGATATTTTCAAACTTTATTAGTTCGCCATAATGGCTATAGATACTTTTCTCCACTCTTATAAATGTATGCTAATGCGAACTTTACAATAAGGAAAAGCGACGGTGACAACTTAAACCAATAATATACGAAGGAATTAATAATTTAATTGTAAGGTTCGCATTAGTTTACATTTATCAAAGTGGAGAAAAGTTTAACTTTTGTGTTAAAATCACCGTCAACAAAGTCCGACATTTCAACATTCATCAGATTTCAAGCTACATTTTCAACATGCAGAACGCACCTCTACATGAAATTCTTCAAGGAGCCGGAATTTTGGAACAACAAGCGATCAACTCAATTCTACCCGCAAATGGACAACTAGAAGATACCGTCATTGTCAGAATGCTTCTCCATTACGCCGAACAAGCTTACCCGACCGTCAAAGTTGCCGTACTTCACCCTGAATTTGTCGCACGCTTCTACGTTACAACAGCGGATGGCGCTTATGAAGGAATGGCTCTTCTCAACGATATCAGCGACCAGAACAAGGCTTCCAACTATCTATACGGCGTTCAACAAGGATTCGACGTGCTACTCATTCCCATTCACAAGAGAGCTCAAATGGATAGAGGCGAGCACTGGATGCTAGGAATTTACGAAGCAAGCTATGGAGAACGTCAACTATTAGTCTGCGATCCAGTCGACAACCCGCTGCCCATCGATGCTGTTTTGAGAAAAATACTGCGACACGTTTTGAATACCGTTGTTACGAATGAAAAGCTGAAAGGATGCATCGTGAAACCTCGCAACGCTTACAACCACCAAGATGACGCGTCTTCCTGCGGAGTTTACATCGTCTTTTATGCTCGACAATACCTCTCTCATCGACGCCTTTTCCTGGACAAGAATTTTCAAGAAGCGGATGAACGGAAGCAAATTTACGAATTCGTTGTGAACAGTGTCTTTAATTGTATAATTTTTTGTTATCAATTACATTTTATTTCCTATGACTTTTCAAACTTTACCTTTGTATAGAATAGTTCCCTTTCCAAACTTTGTTTAGATAGTTTACAATGGTGCACTTTAACCGGTTATCTTTTCACCAATGGTTTCACAAATTTTCTTATGGCATGTATTGTTTTGATAAATCACAATTGAAAATTTAAATCTTCGAGTTAGCTTCGATACCTGTTTTCTCCGAGCGGAGCTCGGTCACCCGCTGGTAGATTAAAAAGACTGATATAATTTCATTTTTGTCAGAAAAAACGCAAAATGAATATCTTTTGTGTAATAATTTATAATCTCCACCGAAAATTCTTATTGTGTCTTACGAAAATAATGGCCTATGTTTTTCATTTTTATTCAGACGGAGTGTTTTAAATTTTCACCATTTATTTATCACATAATTAATTCATACTAAATCTTAATGGGAAGTACTTTTAATGGAATTATAGGCTCCTAATACCAACTTTTTCTTGAGGCTATAGCATTTCCTTCAGGAAATTTACAGTACGGCAAAGGAAAAAAAAATTAAAATATGCATTACTTCTCATTGGTAATTACAGCTTGCTGGCTAATGATTCATCAGTTGGGGTGGGCTTAAAAGAGAACCGCAGACAGATTCAAAGCCGCCCTCCCGGATAGGCCTAGCACCCTCTTGTGCAGGTGTCAAACTATTTTTGTTCGACCGCTTTAACACCTGTTAATGACCGTGAAGTAATCATTGCAAGCGGTGGGGTGGAATTTGCTGTTCGCAACATTTTTTTAGAACAAAAGCCGATACTAACTCTAGTTTTCTTGCATTAAGGTGAAAAAAAAATCTTTTTTTTTCACAAAGCTCTGAAACAGTTAGAAAATTCGTAAACAAGAGAAACGCTTCTGTTTGCAATCATCAACAGAGGGGGGTTGGTTTTGATGGCTAGCAAATTGGCACTTTGAGGTGCCATTGCGAAAAAGAATGTTATTTTCTCTCATTTTGGCTTTATAGCGAACATTAGGCCTTCTATTCACCTTATTTTTTTTCTAACTTCGATACGCATGTGGTACTTTTTCATGTAAATATTGTTGAGAGTTATGAAAATGCAAATTTTTAGAAAATATTATATATTGCGATAAATTGTTCGAAAAACTGGTCTGAAAAGAGCAAGGGAGAGGGGTCTATGGTGGAAAATTTTTATACATTTAAATACATATTTTAATAATAGTTTGAATTTATTTAGTATTTTTATTTTCAATTATTTACATTTCCATTTCTTTCAATTCTTATTTTTTTCTCATGAGCATTTGGCTGCATATTTTTTTTCAATATTTTTTTTAAAATAAATATTTTAGGTTAAAACTATCATAATATGGTAAAATTTACAGTGTTTCTGGATCTATGGGAACATCAGAAAAATTCTGTAATTTTTACCTAAGTGCTTTGGTAATATTTAGGTAAAATTAACAATAAAATATAGTTTAACTGTATGTAATAAAATTTTGCAGTTTATCACGATACCTAAAGGCATGGCATTAAAACCATTTATTCAGTTGAATTTACTTCTCAGTTTTATATGTTTTACAAAATGCGAGGTAATAAAAACTACAATTTTGAAAATCAGATTTTACTGTAAGCCTCTACCATATGAACGGAAAAATATAAATGGTTTAAACACCGAATGTATATATATATATANATAATTTTGTTATAATTTGAAATATATGAATTTGACTTAAATTATCTTCTCTTTTTCTTAATAAATATTTAATAATGATGCCAACTTTCTCTGATTTTTGGCGCTTTACGAATATTTTTTTTTTTTATATAAAATTTTTTTCTTTCTTCAAGCTGACATATGTAAGATTAAAATTCTTTTTCACACTTCATTCGTTAAAGATCCAACCGATGCCATAGAGTTAGTACCACTAATGTTTTAAAGAGAATTTTAATTTTGGGCTGAAGCAAATTCTTATTACTATGTATTTTGAAATTATTTTATTATTTAAAAATGAAAATATTACTTTCACAAATGAAAATTTATATAAAAGAGTAGGCAAATATTGGATTGGTCAACCCCTAATCTCTAATTCAGAATTCCAATATTAATTACACTGGCGTATGTATTGCATTGTACATGCGCCATACATTGGCAATATTAAATTGAAGTAAATTAAGAAATGCAAAAATAACGATGTAGCTTAGAAATATGAAAAAAAACATATACAGATGCTGATCGATATTCAAACATAATTTATTCATTAACAATCACTTTGATGTCTGTATACATGGACAGAATATAATAATTTTTATGCAAAATGTTGAAATCAGAATATATTACCTATACTTTTTATGCATATCACAGCATTCATTAAAAAAATACAAAATATTCACTCAAAAATATGATAGATAGACCAAGTTACCAAGAGAGTTACCAAGTTACTTTTGTTACCAAGAGAGTGCATTCAGTTCAAACTTACTTTTAATTTACAGTAATTTAAAATAAAAATTATGTTAGCATAAGCCTCAATGTTTACAGTTTCGAAATTTGGGTTCATCTAAAAATATTTTTCAATATTTTAATAAGATACTAAATTTCTTGATATACTTTGCCTCATCTGAATTAAAATTTGCAATATAACTAAATTACTTTTTTGCAAACACAATTTACTACTTGATAAAAAGATCAAAATTTAACTCAGTTTGGAAAGAAATTACAGTCATTTTTTTTTATAAATTAGTAAGTGGTGGTGAGTATTTGAGAAAAAGCAATATTTTTATTACATATTCATTATTATAGATTTTTCTGGTGCTATTATTTTAAGTACATTACATTGATTGTAAATAGCAACGAAATTTAAAAAGATTGCACACAAATGAAACTTTGGAGCCTTTTCACAAAATAATAATTCTTTTTCCAAGCACAGGTTCTGTTTGTAAGCTGTTCTTGAAACTTTGAAATTTGAAAAAACTGTTTATAACCTCCTAGAATTCCAGTAATTTCGGCAGAATGAATATTTTTATTAATAGGCTTTGCACTAGTAATAACAATATTTTTTCCTAAGCTTCTTTCATGATTAAAAGCATTGAAGTTGTTGGTGCCTTTGTGCTAATGAAAGAAGATTAAAACTAATGTAATTTATAGTAATAAAATGTATAGGAATTGAAATAATTTTACAGACGAAGTAAAATTTGAACCCTTACATTTTTAAAACATAGAAAGATCAATCAAAGCAAGTCATATTTTAATTACTATTTTTAAAATACGATATTAAAAATAAATTAAGAAATTGTCGTTCTTACATAGAAAAATGTTTTAACATTTCATTATCTGAAATATTTTTTCGAGACCAACTATTTATAGTGGAAGGGAGTACTTTTATCTTAAGACTCCTTTCACCAAGTTCCTGAAAAGGAAAGTTTTGATATTTTAAAATATTATCATATTTTTGTTGTTGTTAAAATGCGCCAAAGCACCCAAGTAGAATTTCTCTTCATGATAAATTTTGAATTGAATTTCATGCAGGGTGACCCCGCAAAAAATTTGTAGAAGGTACTGTCAACTGTTAAAATATTAAATGAACAATATGATCATCACTTGGATAGATCAAAGAGTTCGTGTTAAGTCTGAGAGGGCGGGATATGGCTGCTGATAAACACACAAGCAGTATTCATGTGGATGGTATTAAACCTCCACATGTATATTGTTTGTGAGGATTGTCTTTTTAACTAAAGTTCTTTTGTTTCATAGAAGAAAATATATTTCGGAATAAAATATTGTTACTTTTATAATTAAAATAAAACTTTTAAAAAAAAATTATTTAAAAAAACAACAACTGTAAATATTATAAAGAATACATATGACCTGTTTCATGATCAATTATAACGTTCGATTTTATGCTTATGTTGTCTTCCCCCCCCCTCACAAAATGCAAATTTGGGTAAATTACAAAAAAAAAACTTAATAATAGATTTATATCTAATAATAATTCATGAAAAAATAAGTATCTATAGCAAGGTATCTATGAGCATCTAAGTATTTTTTTTTATTTAGATATAATGAAAATATATTTATTAACTTATTAAATACGATATTTTGTTCAATTTAAAATTTGCTTCGCTAGTAAAAAAATGTTAATAAGATAATATATTTTAAAAAAAATTATCGTAAGAAATCAGCTTATTTCTAAATGCTCTAAAACAAATCTTGTTCTGGTCTGTATTTTGTTCAAATTCCAGTAAGATTCTTGGTGAATAAAAGAAAAATTTAGCCTTTTGTTTTCCTTAACGCCAATATGCTTCTTTGTCCTTTTCCCCCCCTACCTCGTGGGTCAAAGAGAAACCCAGTTTCCATGACAACGGTTGCATTTGGAAATCTCAAGTGCTAATTTGAAATTTGAACGGAAATATAATTAACTTTGAAAATTTTGCAACAACGGTATTTAAGAATGTATAGACAAAAATTCGTGTAATTATGAGACATTACAAACGAAAATGAGCAATATAGAACATGAAAATCAAAACAGAAGCATAGATATTGATAAGAAGTTTTAATCCTAACAGAAAGTACATATTATTTTATTGCACTTTCTGTGCGCATAAAATGGATGTATCTCCTTATTTATTGAAAAGGAGCTAATATAGATTTTACAATATCTAATTATTCATTCAACGAATATAGTTTTCTAGAAGAAATTTGAAACTAACTCTTTCAGAACACACAACAAAATTTTTAAAGATGACATGAAAGAAATGAACTGCAATTATTGCAAATAAATAAGAAAAGTTTACTTGCTTGCAAAAGAAATAGACGATTTCAAAGACAACTTGCGTGAGATGATAGCAAGCTTCGACAACAAAATCCGCCATTAGTCAACTGCTACAAAATAAGTTATCGGTCACGGTTAAAGCTCGTGTCTGCCATAGTAAGAAAGCTTGATGCAACCATAAACGCATTTCTTGATCATATTTACCAATTTATGGCACGACCTAAATAAAATAATTTTTCATTTATCCAATTTATGGTGCAATTAGAAAGTTTGCCCCAAGTATTGGTTAAACATTTACCCAGATTTTTTACAGTGTAGTATCCAGGGAGTATACAGCTATCTTCATGCCAAATTTCTCTGCCTAGGTGCAAAAGTGTAGACCTCTCCCTGACCTGCGGAAAATATCTGGCGTCTATAGTTATTTGGCGTCTATTGTTATAGTGTTTTCTTTCAGAAAATTTCTGTCTAAGTGTATCTTCCATAGCATATGGATAATCTCTGGCAACTTTACAGCCAGAACTTTTTTGTAATAAAGCAATTAATTTTTGCAACACACCATCAGTAGTCAGTTGCCTTTTACCACTGCTTATTTAAATAAAAAATTCTACCCGAATTCTATTCTATTTCCTCATACATTGCCGTAAATAATAAAATAGCAAGAAATCAATACAAAACATTGAGAAATCAATTGGAGCCAACAGCTGAACCAATTTTGTCAATGAAAAAAAAAAGCTGTTTTTCACCTTGTTACACTAATGTATACCTACAATTAAATCAAGTTGGTTAACGACTTTTTTTTTATTTTAAAGTTACTGCCAAGAATTGTTTTAAATGCCATATAAGTAAATATGCCACATAGCTCCATGAAGTAAAGATTTCTAACTTTTTTTCGAATTTTTTTTCCCTCCGAAATAAGTGAGCTCGTTTTTAGTTAACGGCATAGTACAGCATCCTCCCATAAAATCATTAACGATATTTTACATGAGCACGAACTGTTGCCTACGATGCCTATGTACATTTTTAATTCAGTCTTAATTGCGGATTAAGTTGTATTTCGTGACATTTTAGAAGGAAATAAGACAACCGCAACAAATTCTTCCGGGCTTGCGGCTTCAAAGAATCTACCCGAGTCGGAGAGGTGGGTCAAGAAAAAGCCTCTTTTTCACTCCACCTGAAGAAAATTAGAGGTTTCGACGTGAATGCTCTCGAGACAAAAAAAAATAATAAATAAATTCGGAGTTTCAAGGTGCTAATAACTTGTCTGTACCTGTCGAATTCGAGCTAAATGCTTCACTTGAGCTCCACACCCTTGGTGGGATCCATCACATACATCTTCCTGAGGCACGTGCAACGGCGATGCGTATCCATTAAATTTTTAATTACAGATGAGAATATGCTCGGTTGGGAGGGCGTATTGCGTCAATGGTTCAGAGAACAGTAAGTCTAAACATCTTTTATTCGACACCCAAAAATCTTAAGATTAAGATAATCGTTCCTAAACTCGTCTCATGCGGTAGGTTTGTGCAAAAGAGCTAACGTTTGCAGAAAACGCCCTTTAATACAACACCGAAATGTTGGTATGGTGATGAAATTGTTTTGATATATGTTGAAATGTCAGATGTTTTTATTTCAATATTTTTTTAAAAGCTACACTACATTTTAAAAGGTAAGTCCTGGATCATGGCTTAGGACATACTCTCCCTCGTAATAAACGCTGAACATTGAGAGAGAAACTAGCCCGCATTTGCATTACACGGAGAAAAATAGTGCGTGGAGTCCCTCCGTGCGGAGGAAGTTAAACTTCGCAACCTGCGACGCTAATTGTGGAAGAATCATCAGTCGTAGAAGGATCACTAGTTCTATTCAACGACTCTTTTTCCTGCTCCGCTCGCTTCCGTGCTCTGTAATCACGGTAATATTGTGCATTTTTCCCTCGTGGAATCCCTCGCCCTGGAAAATGTATTTGTATTAATAATGTATGTGAATGCGTCATAATGTAATTTCAGAAGAGAAACAATCAATTGATATTCACATGAGACGTACCTTGACCTAACCTTAAATCCGTCGCATTATCCGTGGGATTGTTTTCACTTATTTTTTACAATCGTTATCCACTAAATTTGAAAATAAAAAATACTACCCTATTAAATTATATGTGTATCAAATCAGACTAAAAAAATATTTATAGAAAAACAATACTTTTATGACTTTTATTATTTTTCTGCTAGTGAGAACCAAAACAATATGGAAATGAATGAGGGAAAACTGGATCCTACCACGTGATTTCCCGGCCAATAAAAATGTAGCTTTAAACGCTTAACGCAACCTTGTTGGAAGTCGCATAAGAAGTATAACTTCAAAAAAAGTACGGAAAACTAGCCTGGTCAGCCCGTCGAAAGCACTTACGTTGATGTGAGGCAGGAATGGTATAAGAATTGATCAGGCACCTCTGGTATTCGAACTTGGGACGCCTCATTGGAAGACAAGCGTTCTATTCCCGGATTGTAACAATAAGGAGGCACTTCTTGGAGGACTTTTTAGACGAATTCAACGAATTTAACTTCTTTAATGATGCGAGTAACAATGAAGAGAAAAAGAGAGCTATTGTAATGGGCTCTCGCAGCAGTTTAATAAAATAGTCCATGAGGTGAAAATGGATTGATGTGTCTGTTTTACCTTATGAGAGTAATATATTTTTCATATAAAAAATTATTATTGCTTTTTTTTTTCTTCTTTTCTTTCTTTTTTGAAAAATCTTAGTAACTTTGAAAAATTAATATTCTTTTTAATCGTTCGTTCTTAAATATTCCTTTAGGAACATGATACTACTAACAGTGAGTTACGTCCATTCTAGATCTGAAAATGGCTGTATATGGTTCTTTGGCGTTTTCTTATAAGTAGTGGCAGTGATATAAGGATTGCGGTAATAACATGAGAACCACTGGAAAACCATTCACCCGTAACTCTCCTAAACTTCCGTAATCCGGTAAGGTAAGAACCATTTGACATCTTAACTACTCAATCCAAGACTATACTCATAAAGCGACTGTCACAAATTAAAAAAAAAACAAAAGTACTAAAATCATCAAATAACCCCCAGAAATGGGAGGGATCAAAAGGGGATTTAAGATTTATGTAGCACGCTTCCCTTTTCTTTTCAGGGGTGACTTTTTTTTTAACAAAGGTAAATGCCGCCAAAATCATTAAATTACGAAGAACAGATTGGTAAAATTGACTGCGGAGTTAATAAGGGAGTAACTCACGGATTGTTTTCAACGGAATCAAGAAGAATATTTGCGGTTGACTAGAAAAAGGATGTTGGACCCCTATGATCCCCTCTTTTTTTGTTATAAATGTTGCGTAACACGCGAACATCAAAGGAAGAGGTGTTGTTTTTCAAATTAGCGCTTAATGTTACTTCGAAGAATATTTCTACGGCCTACAAGGTTCTTCTAAATTGTAAGCGCTAATTTTACCGGTTTTCGTTGGAAACACCACTGCAAAATTTTTAACGGATCAGATTTTTTAAAATTAAAATACAGTTTCATGTTAATCTAAAAATTATAACTCGAAATTTGAAAATTTGCGTTAATTTACAAGCACAATGGTTTATTTTTGAACGAATAAAATGGTTTATTGTTGAGCGAATCATCACTAGATTGCTGTACAAATTTGCTACAAACTTAATAAGTTGAAGAAATGGAAGTATGTAAAATGTTGCGGCGTTTATGAAAGTCTAGGAGAAAATTGACCAATGGGTAACCAGTGCATCGCATGGGTAACCAAGTGATCGCAATAATGCGTTCACTCTTTTCTCCTTTTTTTTTCAATAATTAATTCAATAATTAAATAATCATTCTTTTCTCCTTTACTTTTTCAATAATTAATTCAATAATCACTCTTTCTCCTTTTTTTCAATAATTAATTCAATAATGCAATAATTACTCTTTTCTCCTTTTTTTTCAATAATTAATTCAATAATCCTTCTTTTCTCCTTTTTTTCAATAACTAATTCAGTATTTCAATAATCAATCTTTTCTCCTTTTTTTCAATAATAATTCAATAATCATACTTTTCTCCCTTTTTTTCAATAATTAATTCAATAATTCAATATGTAAGTATTTTTGACCTGAATAACGGCACTCTTTTCTCCTTTTTTTTCAGTAATTAATTCAATAATTCAATAATCATTCTCTTCTCCTTTTTTTCAATAATTAATTCAATAATCAATTTTTTCTCCTTTTTTTCAATAATTAATTCAATAATTCAATAATCATAGTTTTCTCCTTTTTTTCAATAATTAATTCAATATGTAAGTATTTTTGACCTGAATAATGGCACTCTTTTCTCCTTTTTTTTCAATAATTAATTCAATAATCATACTTTTCTCCTTTTTTTTTTCAATAATTAATTCAATAATTCAATATGTAAGTATTCTTGACCTGATATTGTCCAGTTCAGCTCCATTTCGTTATTTGTTAATTTTCTCAAAGAAACTGTTATTAGATATCTGCTCGATTCGACAGTGTCTTTCGATACATGCCAAATTATAGTCGGCTGTCATCCAAGCAGAGTGAGAAAAATATAGCTCGTGTTATTTTTTGAATTTTAATTGTTTTTTTTTTCCCAAAAAAATAACATCAATATAATTATACTGTTATCAGTTTTTTGAAAGGTTTTTCAGTATTATTAAAAGTAAATTTTAAAATATCGGCAGACAGACAAATGCCTAACGATTAAAACTCTTGCTCGCTCAAAACTACTAACCGCATAACTTCTACATTCATTTTTCGATTATTTTGAATTAAAGGTAGAGTGCTCTTGATTCATACTCTATCATCAAAGAAAATTGTTAAAAACAAAGCAAATATACTAATAATAAAAACCATTGAAAAAACTGCAAAATCAAACCTAAAATTCAAGATGGCGCCTGAAAAAGGCCTCCTAATAGTTTTTTTCTTCTTGTTGTTGTTTGTTGCTTAAAATAATTCGTAACATTAAAAAAAATAAATAAATAAATAAATAAATAAAAGCTCTTAGTTAATCTTAGGTTAGGTAGTTTTTTTTCTTCTTTTTTTTTCCTGTTGCTTGCTGCTTAAAATCACTCTTAACATTAAAAACAACAACAACAAAAATAATAGGTTTTAGTTAATCTAGTTCAGGTAGTTTTTTTCCCTGTTATTTGCTGCTTAAAATCACTCTTAACATTTAAAAAAAAAAAAAAGCTTTTAGTTTAGCTTAGGTTAGGTAAATTTTTTTTCCTGAGTATATTTAAAACCGTTTGAGATTCATAAAGAAAAAGTATGGAAGAAAAATTTCCGATATTTTAGGCATTTCTTAGGTATTGTGACCCCCTTAAATGCATCAAAATAGATTAAGAAAAAAAAAAGAAAAAACATCATTTCAAGTTACTTATATACATGTATTGTAACACATAAAAATTTTCTAGTAGTTGTTACGACTAATTGTGATGACGCAGAGACATTTCAACGACTGTCTTTCTCAGCAATAGCGTGTCACGTGTTGCATGAAAAAGAACTCAATTAATAGCAGATCATAATTCAAAGCAAACTATTTGTCTTCACTTCTGGAGAAGAAAGAAAAAAAAATTACACTTCTATCTTCACACGACCCCACTGGGGTCAAAATATCTATAAAAGTGGACACCAACAGTGTGAGAGAGGAAGAAATTTCACCTCCTCAAGCACGACACATGGAAAGTTACAGACCCTGCTAGCTCTCTCACCTGAAATCACTCATAGAATTTTAGAGTCAAACGTCACTTTCTTTTGGTTCAAAACAGAAAAGTAATAAAATTGAAAAAGGACGTATACAAAAACCCAGCTTTTACAATTCTATTTTTGTATATTTTTACCTCACTTTTGAAACGTATTGAACCATAATAGCGTCCACCTTTGTAAAAACTTTAACATGATGCTAAATTGAACTATATTGTTGTTCGTTTTAACATTTTGTAGCTCATGGGACAACGGTGTCCCTTTCTAATTTTTTTTTTCGACTCTCTAATTATCAACAAAAATGTACTTTGATATGTTTTAATTGTACAAAAACAGTCTAATAGATACTAAAAATATCTGTTAGATTATCGGAATTATATTTTGACTTAAAAATGAGATTTTTAAAAAAAAGTAGAAGGCAAAAATTTTTCTTTCGTTCATATTCAAATGTTTATCCATAACTGATTTTGTAAATTGAAAAAGTTTCAATGATAAATAGCTGTTTCTCTTAAATCTGCAAATGAGTGCAAATTTGAAAATTATTGCTTGTAAATAAGCCGTATTTGGAAGAGTTTTCCTTTAAAGCGGAAAAAGACATAGGTGTTTCAGGCTGTATTTCATAACCATAAGTTTTTAAAATGTTAAGTACATTATTTTTAACTTATTTTGAAATTAAAACAAAATATTGAAAAAAATATGAAAAATCTGTAGAGGGGTTTGCCGGCCGTTACGATTGCTTTGAAATCATTTTTGTTTCTTGATTTCAAACAGAGTTAGAAATTAAAACTAAAAATGACTTATTTAAATAGGTTGGAAATGATTCGATTAACACAGATTATAAAAGTAACATTATAAAAATAAATCTAACTTATTTACCATTTAATGATAATAAAACGGTTATTCAATACGTTTACCATAAAATTGTTGATTATCGTAAAACTATTTTATGATATTAACATCATTAAGAGAAGCGGTTTTAAAAATATTATTTTTTTAAATTTAATATAAAGAAAATAATGTTTTTAAAGAATGCATTTGATAAAAAGTTAAGGATTAAGGAGGACGAATGAAATAAAAAAAAAAAAAAAACTCGTTGGAAAATTATGAATAGACTTAAACATTATGTGTTGTGTTTTTTTCACTCATATGAATTCGGAAATACCGATTTTCATTTGTTTCAATTCAGAACTTCATTATGTTTCTTATTTATTATACTGCTAGGTAGTTGATACTGTTAGACATACAAAATTAAGTCCCGAAAAAAAAATGGTAATTTTCAAAACAGCCCATATGGAGAATCATCGCAAGCTCTGTTTTATCTCTTTAACTAACTTAAATTTTAAAATATATAACAGGTGAGTTCATGCAAACCAGCAGTTAGCCATGGAGTTTCAATTGCTGAAAAAAAATGTAATAATCAAAATGTAAACAAATTATTGAAAGAGAGCTTCCCAGTTGCGTAATCTTCAGTTATCCTCTCATAATTTATTTTCGTTTTGATATTCTAAAAATTTATTTTCAGTATTTGAAACTTCATTGTTCGCTATAGGTTCACCTGAATTTACTCTTTCTATACTTTAAATATTAAATTATTTATAGAGGTGAAAGAAAATTTGCGATTAAAAGTTTCTCTCATGGTATAGCGTCTTCTTAACTACTTCTTTCTCGCTCTGTCAAAATCATGGAGTGAATTTTCTCCCTCAATTTCTCGTGCCCATGATCTTTCCTCTCCGGAATATTCAGAAGTAACGAGGCCAAAAAGATTAAAGAAATCTATTTCTTATGCCAGAAATCACGCTTATTTTTTTTTTATCTATACACCAAATGGCAGTACCAGCAATGTGTTTGGAGATAGTTTATTTAAACTAGATGTTAGTACTCATTATATTTATGACTAAACCAAAAATTATTGAATACATATATTGTTCATTCACTTAGTTATAAATAATTCTCTTGAATACAGAAAATATCACTTTTATGACTGTTTTCTTCAAAATTATGTGACAATTAAGTGGTAAATAAAACTATCACTAAACGATCAAAAGCAGAATTATCAGTTTTTGTCACAATGGAGTAATCAGATGATACCCTGAATAAAATTCAAATTTTAACTCAAACGTAGCGGCTCATTAAAATAATCTCACTACATAATCAGAGAATCTTTCTTTTATCCAACAACCTTTATGCTTAAATCAGCAGTTAATAGATAATCCGTAAGATTTTAATGAGAATGGTGTAGTAATTTTACTGTAGTAAATTGATAAATTATTCTTATCACCGGCATTCTCTTTACGGCATTTATGCAGCATTTTAAACTAACTTTCATCTATTTATCGATAAAGTGTTCACTGATAAACAATGATAAAAACCTTTGTTACATAATGTAATACACACGTGCTGAATTCTTTGACGATTGAACAGTGCTCCAAGTGCTAACAGTGCTCTAAGACTGCAGTCATACTGCAGTACTGCAGTACGCTTAGACTGAAGTACGTTTAGCCGAGAAAAAGTGTTGAGATGGAACTTTTGTTTAAAAATAAATTATAAAATAAGATACATTTATTTCAATCAGACTAAAAAGGAGAAAATAATTCTATTTTTGACGCAGATAAAAGGAAAAACGTGAAAGGGCTAAGAATTTTTGGTAGTAATAAGAGTTTTTTGTAAAAAAAAAAAAAAAAAAAGTAATATTGCCTTCTTCTTAACTGTGACAAAGGTAGAAACATTTTTCATTTAATTTACATGAAAAATGTAGATTTTTAAAAAGTTCTCTTATATAATTGAAACAGCGTATTTCAAAGAGGGGAACTTCTCTCTACCCTGCTTCCCTAAACCCGATTCAAAACCCGTGCTAAATATTGATTCAACTTGAAATAGTTAAAAGGTTGTTTTTCGAAGGCTCCGTCGTGATGTGAAATTATGCTTTTTTGTGAATAATGTGCTATTTTTATAACTGCTGTGAGTTTGCAACCGTTACTCATGACTCTTGGATCAAGTTTAGCCTATCTAAGGCCACCGCTATCTACGCCTATTTTGAAAATGGTACAAATCGTCGATTTGGAGAAAAGCCACAGCTTTGTGAAAAATGAAAAGCAAGCGTGATCTAATTTTTTAATGTTTAAAAACTTACGTCAGTGCTGCATTACCTGGGCTCATAAAAATTTGCAAAAAACTGAGAATACGGCAATGATTTTGATAATTTTAATCTAGGTGGAAAAATGTCACCAAATTGACGATTTTTCAAAAAGTTTAAGAACTTTTAAAATATTTAAGTTATTTGTCTGTTTTAAAGCCCAGATAATTCTTCGTGGCAAGAGTATATAGGTACATAGTTTAAAATCATAGCATTGCTTCGAGTGTAAGGAACTAAACTATGGCTTTTTTTTATTTTCCTTGGCGATAAAGCTTCGAAAAACAGCGTTAAATCTCGTAACCATAGTCACCGCCACTGCTCCAGACAAATGGCATGAGAAGTTCCTTGCATAAACAGACTAAAGGAATAAAATGTCCGAAGGAGGTAAAATTTTGCTTGAACCATCTAGCAAACTATAGTAATCAGTAATGGTATCGCACACAGAGAACAATTGAACTCTAATTAGTTGGAAAGAGGTCAAAATTTTGATGGACAATAAGCTTTCCTTGTCTACAGTAATAATTAAATAACTATTATACAAAGTATCAAACTGTTCGAAATGTTCTTACAATTAAGGAAATTACCATAATGTTATTCACTTACTTTTCGATAGCTGAAAAGTAAGTAAATATAATGAAACAGCGGTGACTTTTGAACTTTGATCATATGGAAATCGTCACAATATGCCTATCACCTCTGTCAAATGCGGAAAATCTTGATTCTACACTTTAAAGGAGCAAATCAGTTAATCTGCAGATTCGTTAGGATATGTATACATCAACAGACTTTGGGATTAGCTGTAATATAAATATAAATTCTGTGAGTAGCTTTGAAGAAATAATTGAAAATAACATTCTCACCAGACTCAGATTTCCAGTGGAAATTTGATAACTTTGGGGAGTTCGAAAATTGTTAAAATTTTGATTTTCAAGTTTCCACCCTCACAAATATAAAAGCCAGTTGATAAATAAAATAAATAATGTAAGTTTTAAATAATAGTGAGTAATAACAAAGGACATTAAAGATGAATAAAAAATAAATTGTTCGAACACCCCTTTATAGAATTATCAGTAAATAGAAGTAAATTAGAATTTTTTTTTTTTTAAAAAGGAAAGACAGAGAGGGAGAGAGGGGGAAAGAGAGAGAGGGGGAAAGAGAGAGAGTGGGAAAGAGAGAGAGGGGGAAAGAGAGAGCACTTAAATGTTCAGGTTGATTCCATTTTTATATAATCATGTTACAATTTATTTGGAAACAATATGTTTTTAATTGCATAAAAAGAAACATTTGGGGGCATTTTACAAATTCAGTCAAAAAAATTAATTTAAAAGTTTTTTTTCATTATATATGTGATCAATTTTTAACAAAACTATAGTGCATCTCCTAAATTTAAGGAGATTCAGATTTAACATAAAACCACAATATCAATAGCTTGAACCATAGTATCTTGTAAATAAATTTACAAAGTATGATAACATTTCGCGAATTTTAAATTTAAATGCTGCTTTTATTATTATTATTATTATTTTATTTCGTTAGTCTTTATGATAAACTATTACTTGCGCAATATTTTGAACTGGAATGCTTATCTTTATTTTGTTAATCCTTACGATTAAATAACTATTCTATGTGCGATATTTTGAATTGCAAATGCTTGAATTCTAATACTTACCTTGATTTATTTAAATTGTTAGTTTTTATGATTCCTTATTTATATTATTTTTATTATTTTTTAAAAAAATTTTGTGATTTTTTTTAAACTTTTAAGGTTCTCTGCAAATTTTATTTTAATTGCTTATAACTGTCTATTTTAATTCTTACCAATTGATTAAATACTTTTTTGATGAACTTGCGGAGCACAAAATTTTTCACTTCTAATGTTGGTACTAATACATCAGTGCTTGGCGTCAGGGTTAATAGACCAATATTAAGTAGTTCACAAACCAATGACTAAATATTTATTTAAAAGTTATTTTTATTCCAGAATTAGTTTTACTGACTGAAAATGTTTTGAGATCGTAATTCTCAACGGTCTCGAGAAGTAAAAATAATTTTTTTACTAATATTTCAAATTTAAACAGTTATCTATAAGAACTCATTTGAAAGTAATTTTTTTCTCCGAAATTGATTTGCACTAAGTTTTGACATGAATACAGCATTTCCCTTTAACAATATTTTCAATTTTAATTAATTTCTGAACACTCATTCAAAGGGCTTTATCTTCACTGAATAGATTTTATGACATTAGATGTAGACAATACCTCACTCTATCAATAATTGCAATTTAAACCATATCTAAGAACTTACTTAAATGTCACGTTTTACTCCAGAATCAGTCTTTAAAATTAAAATCAATGTTATGATTTTCAACAGCAACAAAAAAAAAAAAAGCATTTTTCCTTTAGCACTATATCTAATTTAAAGCAATATCTAATGAATACAAAATTTAAATAAAATATTCTAAGATATAATGACGATTAATTACGAAAGAGAGAAAATTGTGCTCGTTAAGTTGGTTGTTGCGATGGCTACCCATTGCTGAAATATTAATAATTTTTTTTTCTTTGATAGACTTTCAAGAAGAACACTACATTTCATGGCATTAGTTTTTTTTTGCAACCGTCGTTGAACTGCCGACCCAATTTTAAGTTTATGACTACTAATGTTCAACTCCGTAGCCTTGTAATTTCGAACCAATAAAACCAAAATATACGATATTTATTCCATTCATTTGGTAAATTTTTTGATCACATGGTAACGGTTTGCCGGAAATTCTGGTTTTCATAATTATAATTCTCATTACCACATATTTAGTAAAAAATATAAAGCAGAAAAGTAATTTAATCGAATCATTAACCGAATGCTATGCTCTAATGTACTATTATAAAATTACAAACTTTTACCATATTTACCAAATTTGAACTCATATTATAAAACCATACTTAATTGTTAATTTTACCGAAATCATCACCAAAGCGGCTCGTTAAAAATTACCCACCTTCTTGGTAATTTCATGGAGTTGGAAGCAGGGTAAATTTTAACATTTATGGTAGTTTTGACTGTACTTTTTTTCTCAGTAAAGAAAGATCAACACCTTTTTTTTCCCATTCGGATATAATAAAGGTCCCTTTTTACTTAAAAATTATTCTTCACCCCAGAATTAAGTTATTTAAGTTATAGACTAGCATTTCCCTTTACAAGTAATTCCAATTTTAAACGATATAAGTACGCATTATTTAAAGGTCATTTTCACACCAGAATAAATCTTCCCAATTTTGTATATGTCTCTTAAACCATGCAATGTGACGTCAAGGGGGAGAAGTGGGCGTGTGTGTGTATAGTTAGGCTGATGCTTCAACGTGGCGAGAATTGAGAGATGAGCAAACAAAGTTGCATTCCCTAAACTATTGAATAATTCATCCAAAAAGAACCGTTCATATCGAGGACAGATTGAAGAGATAAAACTGAAATTTTATTTCGAGTCACAGTTAGTCATCACGAATATTCACTCTTACCTAATAGTCGCATACAACCAGCTGAAAAAACAATAGCTGACAGTTGCGAACAAAAATCACGATTGTGAAGAGCTGTAAAAGGCGAAGAAAAGAAAAAAAGCTGCCAAAACTAATACGAAGGCGGCTAAATATTTGTTTCTGAGCAAGCTATAACACCTTTTCTGAAAAGAAGAGAAAGAAAAAAAACTATAAATGAGGCATTCTATTGCGTTCGTTCGATTTGAGTGCCACGCCAGAATTTCCTATAATTTTCTTTTTAATTTGTAACACTTTCATTGAGGTTTTAAAGGTCTTAAAATATAAAACTTTNCCAGTCTCGTATGAGGAGACATTATATATCTAACTAACTATCTATATATACAAATAATAAAATAAAATTATATAAAGAGAAAACTATAATTGGGAAATTCCAATAGTCTTCCTCAAGACACATCTATTGGAATAATTTAATGATATTTCTGAATAAAGAATAATTATTCTGAGATAAAAATTATTCTTTATGTGTGTCGATATCGCAAAAAAAATATTTGTTGAAAAAGAACATATCAACTGCACATTTAGTAAAATAACTATTTTGTGATCATCTGTGTGATAAGATCATAAGACCATTAGCTTAAGTAAAAGCGAGTGTCTTTTAGTGCGATATTAAACATTAATATTTATTATATTTTTATGAATTCTGTTATGCGTTTAAACCTGGATAACTCATCTAATATATTCCCAAATTTTATTACCTTTCGAAATTCGAGATGTTACTATTACCCTGTTAACATATTCAAAGATTGCAAACATTACAGCTTATTACTTGTCTACATATGCTGCGAGTTAGTAACAGTCTTGATCAAACTCTAGTAATAAGAAATATATTTTAATATAGTTTAAAACATTATTAATTATTATTTTTCAATCAACTTTGTTAAGTGTTTAATCCCAGGTAACTAAACATTCTTCTAATAGACTACCAACTTTGGTTATTTTTAGTAATTCGAGATGTTATCATAATACTGTTAACTTATTCAAATACTGCAAAACTTACATTTTATCACTAATATCCTACGAATTAGTAACAGTCTTGATCAAACTCAAGTAATAGGATATATATTATTATGTAATATTAAACATTATTAATTGTTATTTTTTAAGTAACTTTGTTAATCCAACTATGCTTAATCCTAGATAACTAAACATTCATCAAATGGACACCCATCTTTTGACATATTTAGTAATTCGAGATGTTATCATAATACCGTTAACCAATTCAAAGACTACAGACATTATGTTTTATCACTTATCCATGCATCCTGTGAGCTAGTAACAGTATTGATCAAGCTTAGGTAATAAGAAATATGTTTCAATATTAAACATCATCAATTAATACTTTTTTTTATCAACTCTGTCAAGTGGTTAACCTTAGATTACTAAACATTCATCTTATAGACTCTCAACTTGTGCTAGTTTGGGCTCAACTAAAGCTAGTTTGTCCCAATGCTCGATACATGAGTTCCCTTGTCCTCTGGGCTAGGTTAAAAATTAACCAAGCTGCGTAGTAGAACATTGATAGTCGTTAACTCAGAATAAATAAGGCTGTTCATTACCGGTTGTAAACTAAAATAAAATTGACGACAGAGTTTTCGAAAAACAGCCTTAGGCTAGGCTATTTGTTTGACATAAATAAAGAGAGTTTGAAAAATCTTGTTTTCAAATAAAAATTTATGAGTCCACTGATTAGTTACAAAGTGACTAGTTTTTTTAATTTATTTATTTTGTTTTTATTTATTTATATATTTATTTTAGTTATTTAGGTTTAGGGTTAAGGTTTTATTGGAAATGGCATCAGACTTTCCAAGGAAGGCTGATCTTTGGCGATTGAAAAGGCAATACACCCGTAAGGTGACCCTCAAAAAGCATTCGTTGATTATTCTCAGTGGGGAGTATAAGAGATCTTGTCTAGTATTGTCCAACAGTTCATGGCCTTCTTTCTAAGCAGTCATTTCATGCTTGCGCCTTCTTTTTTTTTTATTCTTCGAATCTGTCAGGTATTGGGGAAAGGGCATTTAGCTTCCTTTTGTGATTTTGTTATGTGTTGAAAAGGTGGCCATAACCACCCATGGAGTAACGTTGCTTGCACCCTTCATACATAAGTTTTTTTTTTTCTCTTTGGTTTTGGTTTTTATGGACAGGGGTTAAAAATTGCAAAAAAATTAGAAGTCACGAAAACGTCTGTAAAAGACTCGCTATAAACGCTGTAACGAAATAAACGTGGAAACAGGTGTAACAAAGCCAAAATTTGAATAATGGCACAATTTGGTTTGCCTTCTCCTAGTAGCTCCATCTTGGAACCGTAATAAAGTAATAAGTCATATGAATTCTAAATAAGTTATTTATTTTTCATAATCTCTAGTCTAAAAGTGAATTTATTTACTTTAGTTTCGACCTTCCAAAGGTTTCGACACATCTAACCGTTGAGCGTTGAGAGTTAAAATGTAAAAGTTCTAACTTTATTAATGAGTGAAAACTAGAGTTGAAATATTGATTGGTAGGTTTGTTTTATGTTTTGTTTTTATATAAAACAAATGTTTTTTGTTGTTTATGACACAAATGACAATGTTGAAAATCAAATGTTACAGATGTTGTTTATATTTTTTATAGTCAACTTATAGTAAGCGTGCAGTGGTTTTGAATGTATAATGTGCTAAAAAGAAAAGGGATTATTTAGAATAACTTTTGATCTAATGATCAAATCTTAACGTTGTAGGACTCAATCTTAATAGTTTGAGAGGGTGATCTTAAGCACGCTAATTTAATACCTTATTGCTAATTAAATTAATCTATTAATCTAATTAATAAATGCTAATTATATATTAATTTATTGCTATATTCATCGAACTCGTATTATAAGTAATTTCTGTCTTGAGTCAAATATTCAACTTATTTCGATTATGAAATTTTAGTTTTAAGTGTAGTAGCTGGAAATTACCCTCATCATATAATTCTTGAAAAAAAAAAGATTTTTTTTATTTGAAATAAAGGGTGTTCTGTAATGACCACTAATAATATATATATTCAAAATCCTTGTTGAAAAAAGAAGTAAAAAAAAAAAGACACATAAAGTCGAAAATCAATAATTGAGCGAAGGGGNAAAAAAAAAAAAAAAAAAAAAAAAAAAAAAAAAAAAAAAAAAAAAAAAAAAAAAAAAGAGTTTTGATCTAATTTAACTAATGATCTAATTTAACTTATGACTTTTGATCTAATGATCGGAACTTCACGTATCAGGACTCAGTCTTAATGGTCCGAGGGGGGCGACGTCAAATATGCTAATTAATTGGAACAGACGATATTTCAAGTTCAGATACGAAATCGTGCTTTTTTTTTTTTTTTTTTTTTTTTTTTGAGTAAACAAATCTTTTTTTTCCCCGACCGATTCGGAAGTTTAATCTTCTAAATATGGGGGAGGGGGGGGACCCGCAATCTGGGAAATATGGTCCCAATAGTTTTTGGATCTCATGATGTTAATTTTACTTTTTGTGTATTTCATCCTATCTCGAGAGCTTTTTAAGCGATTTGAAAAATTTTTACTCACAGTTATAAATTTAGTTTATCAAAATATAATTCCATGAAAAAATAGCTTTTAGTAATTATTTATTATTTTTATTTATTTTATTAATTATTTTTTTTATTTTATTAAAAAAATATTATTTATTTCATAAAAAGAATATTATTTATTCTATTAAAAAATATTATTTATTTTTTTTTTGAAAAAATTTTGAATCATAAGGCCTACAAATTTTTGCATCATATAAAGGAATGTAATTTTACGTGACGAAATACAAAATTGTGAACGAAATTGGTCAAATAGTTTCTGATAAATCGATATTTTTAAAAAATTGCACTATGGTTTAACAAACTCCAAAATTTCCTGCAAGATACGATTTTCTAGATAAAAAAACTATTTCAAATAAGGATAGAATTCACAACTTCTGATGTCTTCTTGCTCTCAGAGCATCAACAACAAAGCATTCCAAAAGCCGACCTCCCGTGTTTTCGGTGGAGTGATTTAAAATCGACTTTTTCAGACCTCCTCCAAAAACCTGACACCTAAAAATCGTAAATCCACTCGACTTCTATTGTAGATTTAAGGGTTCACGCTTCGTCGAACGACCCTGCGAAACCAATCATACAAAAAAGAAAACCCCTACCTGTTTCTATCTAGGGGGTCTTTTCAACAAAAAGTACAAGAATCAAAACCAAGGAGAGATATATTGGATACATACCTCTATGTAAGCCTCACACACAGGTAAATCGCATGATGGAGTTTTACGCCTGAATAACATTTAATCTTATTATTAAACAGAAAGAAATCTATAAACAACCAAGTAAATGCTATTTTGAGGTTTCCGTTCTTTATGTATATCTAGTTAATTCCAAAGTGAAAAATACATTTTGAGGATTTGGCGTTATTTACTCTATACAAGAGAATAAATTCATACTTTTTCTTTAAAGTGGTAATATTTTATGCACAAAAAAATAAATAAAATGAAAAATTATTTCCCTATATATTATCTGTATACGGTGGTTCTAAAAAGCGTCCGTACACTTATTACTTTCAATAAAATATTGCTCTATTCATTACATTAGAATGGATATAAACTTATGCTCTGTTTTTAAAATATTCCATGCAGTTTTGTTAAGAGCATATTAAATACCTAATTATTAAATAACCATTCTGAAATATTCATTTTAATTAATGAATAGTGCCCTATTTTATTAAAAGTTAATAATGTTAGAACTTTTTCGGGAGCCACTGTATATAATTCTCTTGTATAGCACCATAAACCCGGGTATTTCTCTATCTATTGGCAACACTATAGTTATTATTTATTTTGTTAGGTTGTCGTAAGTAATAATTTGTGTTAAATAATTGGACATACGCTGAGTATTTATTTAAAATATTTTTGTTTTTGTGTAGAAAGAAAAACTTAGTTACGAAGTAGTTTTTAGATTTGTTTTTGATCCTAACTAAGACAGCTTCAGAAATTTTAAACATAAACGCGGTGGTATATATATA
>NC_092207.1:85324898-85366422 GCF_043381705.1 Parasteatoda tepidariorum
TTTTAGGGCATGAATCTGAATTGAACAACCTGATAATGCTCACTCTGGTTATTGTTTCCGTTTTTAAAAGCGCTATATGTTGAGCCACCTCACCTAGATTTGCCATGTGACATTTTTAGCAGCAATCATGGGTCGATTTTCTAACGTTGCCATTCGGGGAGTTGTAATGAGGCTTTTTTTTGGTGCCGTGTAAGAGAAATATATATATAGATTTGTTTCGGAGCTATTTTGACAAATTTTTGCTTAACGTTGAGAAACCCTGTCTTACAATGTATATATATATATTTTGAAATTTAATAAATATTTAATTAAATTTAATAAACATCGAAATTTTTATTGAAATCAAAATATTTATAGAGAAGAAACAATTACTGAAAACATACTCACTGCTGTTTTCAGTTATTTATTCTCCGTGCACGAAAGATTGAAATAATGAATTATTAAATGTTTGCAGGAATTGACAATATAAAAAATTCTGAGATCCATGATAAACTTTTTTATTGAAATTTTCATTAAGAAAAAGAATAACGTTGAAAATATTTATCATTGAAGGCTTATAAACTAGATACAAATTAAGATTTATTTTTTGAAGTTTAATTCAACATCATTTAATTGAAGTTGTCATTAAATGGTGCGAGTTACTTTATATTGCCTGTTACTATGACAGCCGTTAGAGTGTTTTTTTTTACTTCTTATATTCATCCATTTTATATAAACTACTTTTTGAGCTATTTGCTTTAATCGGAGTTATTTTTAAGGTTATAATTGTACCGTGACTATGATTACTATCAAGTTCTTAATACAGTGAGTGAATAAAATGACCGAATAAAATAATCAGTGATTCAATATATGAGTAAACAAAACAAAAAAAATGGATAAACCTATAATTATTTGTATGGCATTCGACGAATACAATGTGTAATATGTATGCTGACATTGGGGTTTTGTCTTCTAACGAACATGATTTTTGTTGTTTCTTTTATTTATTTATTTCAAATAATTAGCAGAAATTATCATCTTCTTTAATCACCTCGCCATTTCACACCACAATGGATATTAAAATTTCTCAATTTATTATCGCATGAATAAATTATCAATGAAAATTTAAGTTTTTAAAAATAACTTTTTCAAGTTTTTTTGTTTGATTAACTCAATCAATGAAACGGAGCAAAGCAGAATCTTTGAAAAACATTTATAAGTTGTCCCTAATAAATTTAAACACTGATACATCAACTTACTCTTTTACGCCACGATTTCTTTTTTATCGCCAAATTTACCTAGTCGTCTCACGATTACTAAAAGGAGAAGGAAAAAAAAGAAGAAGAAGAAATAGCTACGAAAACAACGTGATTAACCATCTTGAAAACTTAGTGAGGACAACTAATCAGGCGACGAAATGTGCTAAAAAGCTAACAAAATACTAAACAGGACCTGCGATATGGTGAAGAGAAGCTGCGGGGGTAACGCCAAACAAATTAAATCTCCCATAAACTTTGACGCCAGCAATTAATAAAACGGCATTTGGCGACCCACCGGTCCGGATTCTGATCAGCAAACAAGATAATGTCAGGACTATGAACTTCCACGGGCGACAAATTTTCTCTGTTCTCATAAGTCTTGACTTCGAACTGTCATCGAAATGTTAGTTTCTTTTTTTAAAAATTCTCTCTTAAAGCGCCTAGATAATGATTTTTGACAAGACGCGTTATCACAGTCAACTGGAAGCATGATTTTGTTACAGTGATTTATTTTTGACCTCGCTTTGAGTTTCGGGTTTTTGATAGAGTATGTTAATTTGCTTACTTGTTGCAGTACTCCTACTCGTGCGTAGAAAATCGCTCCTGTATTTTTTCAACTTGCAAGGTGCTATGTTATAATGTATTCTTTTGAAGGAAGATTAAAAAAACAGATAAGTAATGGTTGCAAAGAATTGATTTTTTTTTTAAAGCCAAACAAGCACTAATGACAATGATGGCCTGGAATTTCTGTAAGTCTTTATACACCTGTGTTGCTCAGGGAAAAAAGGTTTCTAATTTCAGCAGAAATCATTTAATAGTTAAGAGTATTTAACATTTTCTGCTTCCATGAAAATGGTCAATTTTTCTTCTTTTTTTTTATAATTAAATATTTTTTGGGTATTTGTTAAATTGGTTTAATTTATTAGTATTGGTGATTATATTTCCGATTTTTTTTTACTTTTGATTTTTTAAAAAAAATGACACAGTGTTATATCTATCAAGGAAAGAAGGTCAAAAAGTAACAAATCATTGAATCAGCGAATTTTTGAATCGCTGCAATACTGAATCAGTGTTTGGAAAAATCAGCTAAACGCCATATCAGTGAGTAAACAAATTATTGACTCAGTGAATCATCGAATGAGCAAATCAGTGAACTGACAAACCAGTTTATAAGTAAAAACACAAAATCAAAATTAGTGATACGGCAGTTAGCGAACCCAATTTATTTTACTTTACTTATTTATTATAAATATATTTAGTCAAATTTATCTTTGTCAAATTTCGTTTTATGTAGAAAATATTCACAACACAACTGAAATTCGATCCTTAGTGACGACTTGAAGACCACCAAGCTTTAGATCGATGTGTATCAGCTTGTCTGGGAAGTAAAGGCGGTTGGTGTGCAATTACTAACCACATTGCCACCACCCTGCCGTTGGACACGAAATTATGGAGCCTTAACCCCTAACCCACAATGACCTGTTACAGTAAGCAGTTTTATTTAATTTTAAGAAGATACTCAGCATTGAGACCTACATGATCTTTTTCAAACAAGAATTTCCTTTAACCACACCTAATGAACCTAGCACCAGATGTGGTCAGTTTTTGGACTCTCCACTACGTGTTCCTACATGAAATTTCATTAAGCCATCAAGTTTATTTATATATTTTGGTTCTATTCCCCTAAATTTTTAAACTGAATTGATGCATGTGTCGGTTTACTATTCTAACGTTTTACTTATTTATAACAAAGAACTACATCTGATAAATAGCAATGGGTGGATTAGATTTGTCTTGATTATTATTTTGATTGATCAATTCACATAATGATCAATCCGTATAGAGATAGAGACCAAAAGATTGAACGTTCATTAAATAGATTATTACCGATCGAAATTTCGCGTTTTTATTTCTGCGTGATAAGACACAAAAAGTTATAATTATCTATTTTAGAGATCTTCTTATCGTAACATTTTACGGACGAGAGCTTTTAAAATTATGGGTAACTAGCTCTCAATAGGAAAGGCAAAAAAAGTTTCATTTTTGCATCTGAAATCAGAAGTACTGTTTTTAGAGTGAATAGTTGCGTTGTCAAAACGTTCTTTCGCGATGTATTCGATTTCGATATGTATCATTACCTACTTCCTGCATCTAAAAAGAAAAAAAAAAATTAAACGAAAATAAACATTAAAGTTATATATTCTTAATTGGGATTGTGATTTTACAACAACGTATTTTCGAAGAATGACAATTTTAACATGTACTGCGCACAAAAAAGAACCACCCTCACAAACTTGTAATCTAATAAACCAATCTACCCGTTCCAGTATTCAATCTTAATGCTTAGAGGGGTGATTTCAAATATGCTAATTTATTAATGCAGACGATATTTTAGAAAACAGAGAGAAAAACGTACTTTCTCTGAATAGACGTACCTTTTTGATTGCTTCGGATTTTCGAACCCTCAAAAATTGGGGTTAGAAGCAATTTTTTTAACCGTCATTGAACAGCCGACCTAATTTCGGGTTTACCACTAATGCTCAACTTTGTAGCCTTTATTATAACCTTCTTATTTTTATTTTAACCCAATCCAAAAATCAAGGTAATTCCTGGATCAAGTATTAGGAGAAAATTGCCTTAGTGGACTTTTTCCTGGAATTAACCAGCGTTATTCTTACAAGGAGAGGCAAAGCACGAAAATCTCCCATGGTTAGCTCAACGGCATGGGGACTCTAACCCATGATGCGTCTACCACAGAGGATGTTTTATATCAGCACTGTAGTCGATGAGAGCTGGGTGCGAAATTCATATCGACCAGCCATCGCTGAGATTCGAGCCTGGTTCACCTCATTGGAAGGCGAACGATCTATGTCGTGTGCCAGCTCGGCTGTAGTAGCCGCAATTTATTACCTTCGTTGAACAACCTACCCAATATTTGGGTTTACGACTATCAATGTTCAACACCTTAGCCTTGTAATTTTGAACCCAATCCGCAAGACAAGGGAACTCCTAGATCAAGTATTGGGAGAAATTTGCCTTCGTGGATGACATCTTGATGGAACTAACCCACATTTACGTTACACCTCATTGGGAGGCGAGCTCTCTATCCCCTAAGCTACCACGACTCAGTAGCCGCAATTTGAAAAATATGGTCACATAATTTTGCTTAAGAGTTTGCAAAGTTTAGACCCCTTAATGCTAATTCTATTGTTTGCGTATTTCGCCATGTTTCGAGAGCATTTTCAATGAATTGAAAAATTTTTGCGAACAATTATAAACTTCGCTTGTCTAAGGATAATTCTATGCAAAAAATAACTTTTAGTAAATATTTATTATTTTTCATCATTTTTTTAATAATAGTCAGAAAAAAATTTGAATTGCAAGTATGCAATTTTTCAAATTATTTTAAAGATTGTAATTTTACAGATTACAAAATACAAAATTTGAGCGAAATGCGTCGAATAGTTCCTGCTAAATCAAACTTTAAAACTATGACTTTTTAAAAATTTGATATCTCAGGAACTATTTAACCGATTTCGAAAGTTATTGTTTTGGAGTCATTGGATTTTAGGAATCTTGGATAATGGATCAAAAGTTATTTAGGGTGGTCCGAATATTTTATTTTATTTTATTTTATTTTATTTTATTTTATTTTATTTTATTTTATTTTGCGCTTTGTACATGCTTTTTTTCACTATAGCTTTATTAAGCTAAGAAAAATAAAAGAAACAAATATACAAAAAAATGTTTCCTTTTAAAATCGTTAAAAACGATTTTTTTTTCAGAATTGATTTCAAGGAAGAAATAGAAAATGAATCGTTACCGTTGAAAATTAATCCATTTTATCTGTCCTATCTTTCACAAATCAATTGGCGAAATAATTATAAAACAAATGGTTTCCGTTAAAAATTTATCAAAGTTATTATATTTCGCATGAAATAATTTGACGAAACGGGAAAAAATAAGTAGGTTATATTAAAAGTTCACCACAATAGCTGAATTTCTTCACTACAATATTCATCTTAGAAGAGTACAAAAATACTATGTCTAACCGTAATCTGCAATGAACATAACTAAAAACTGCGTTAATGATTCTCCTAAAAATTGAGCTATTATATATAAATAATTATCAAATTATAAAGCTGTAATTTATTATCATAATAAAAAATTAAAAGGAAAATTGTTTTCTTACTTTAAAAGCAAAAGTAAAAATAAAATAAAGTGTTTCGCGCTAAATATGTCACTTCGTCCTATTAAAATAATAATCGTCAATTAAAAGCCCTCCTTCCATGCGACGTTGATGTTTCTATCTTTAATCTTCGAATATGGCTATTAATTTCGAACAATTTACTGTAGTTTTGACAAGCATATAATTAAAATGTATAATTAAAAAAGCTGTCAGATTGAGCTGTCTTCCTATTTTATCCCTTATGTGGAAATATGTGTCATAATTTTTCCAAGAATTTCTCTCATAAATTAGGGCTAATTGCTGGTTAGAAAATTACTTTGAATTACTATGCTTAAAGAAATATTTTTTAAAAAAAAAACTTACTATATTTTAATAAATTCAACATTATTTTATACTAATACTAATGTTGCACAACCACTCATTAATAACAAACCACCATCTTTTTTTCTTTTTAATTTTCTACAAAAACATTCAAAATATGATACTTCAATGCAATATTTGCATTAGTTTCTGTCTTCAAAACTGCTTTAAATTATTTCTATTTTGGCACAATGTTTTGATCATGGCTACAAATTAATTTAAATAACCATAATATTAGGGATTCATTTGGACCAGTGCACCAGAAACATAAATATTGTCTGTCTAAATACATCTGTTGGAGTGAAAATTGGAATAATTTTAGATGTATGAGGCTTTATTTTCTTCTAAAAGGAATCACTTCAAATAAAGAAAAGGTTGGGACAAAATTCTATTATACATGCTAGATTATGTAATGGAATATGACACTTTGTGTTTGTCTTCAAAGATTATAATAATCAGAGAGTTCTTGGAGAAAAAAAATCTTATTAATGTATTGAAATTGTAGTAGATAATACTAAAATTTCAACTACTATAAAATGTAATACTTCATATGTATACTAATAGATAAATTGAGCCTTTATTCCACCAACGACAATCATTTGATATCAAACTAGGAAGTAAAGGCGTACTCTAAAAAACTTCACATAATGTATCCTTTTGAACATTTTTTCAAACTCACAGAGAACGAGAGTGATATTTAAAATGATGATTAAAATTTGTGAGATCTTTAAAAAGATTTAGATTTTTTTAAAATTTTTTATTACTATTATTTTATTAATGCAATTTGTATAACAGGTCATTTTAGATTAAATACTATGTAAGAAGTATTTATTAATTCATTAAAAATGCTTTGAATCTTAAGTAAAATATATTCTAACTTTTCTATATTGCATGTTATAAAAATAAACATGTTGCAAACTAGAAAAAGTTTCGGTTCGAACCCCCGTTCTGCCAGTTATGAGATTTGCCCTCTCGGCTAAAATATGTACCAATCTGCTAGGACCATTACGTAGGTTCAGTTGGAGCGATAAAATTCTTTAAATTTAACCGTAACATATTAAATCAGTTAATAAACGGTTTTTCTCACTTATTACAGTTTGAATACCATCTTATTTACAGTTATTTGACTGTTTTATTTAAATATGGTAAAATAACAATTTAATAAACTATTTTTTTTATCATTTTTTTCCGAGAAATTTCTAACAGTGCAGATAAGTACATTTAAAAGTGGAACAGGATCAATGTTGTCAGACATTGTTTGAAAGTGCAAGGAGGAGAGTTTAGCTGCATTGTATATTGGCAGTGGAATGCTATTATTTGCTTACCAGGTGGTAAACAGCAACTGTGAGAATCTTAACAGAGAAATTGATGTTTAGGTTGTTATCTCAACACTGTTAGAATTGTTGAAACGATTGAAGAAGTTGCACTGAGTGTGGAAATATTAATAACAATGCCACTTATCAATCATTTCAATCCTTTAGGATTGATATGCTGCACTGAAGCATTCAAAATGATTTTTAGTCAAACAGATTGTTTAATATCAATTCATCTTTCAGTTTTCACTTGGACATAGCTCATTATCATGTCTATTCAACAGCTTAGTAGTACATATACTTAGTACTTAGTAGTGCAATAGATGATGTATAGTGAATAGTTAACAATACAACAAGGCTCTATGTGATACTTTAGTGATTTAAAATATAATTTTTGAAGAAGGTGTATTGAGTAGAACTGTTTGTTGCCATATGCATTTGAAAGCTTTTTCTTCAACGAAAATGCTCAAAGATTGACCCCTAGAACTGTAATCTAATGAGATTTGAAGAATTTAAGGACTTGGTAGAATGTTCTACAGTTTCCTGCAGTTTTTTTTTCCCCCACGATGTATGGCAATTTTTTTTCTCCCAAATTGTCTTTTCAAACTTTCGTTCATTTCTACATTTTTCATAATAAAGAAGATGACAGAACATGAACTAAGTAAAAGTACTTTAGTGTTCATTCTGAAGAAAAATTGCATTTAATTTTTATTATATATTATTTTTTCAAATGTCTTTTTATTTCAATATTGTTTTAATTACTGTCCATAAAATTTAGCTTATCAGCTTTAATTAATCTGATTGCGCTGATAGATTAATTTTCGTGAAACAGTGGTGAAATCTCTGTGCACTTTACAAAATCTTAAATGCATTTTGTAATTAGACATAATGAATTAAATGCATTGCAATTAAAACAATGCTTAAATGCATTGTTTTTTTATGTTTTCATATTTCATCTCTTTATAGCGGATACGACTTTATATTGATTAATAAATATTTCGTAATATGTTTTTCTAAATATAATATTGCCGTTTTTATGTTTTTTTTTTTTTGCTTTACCTAACTTCAAAAATCTTTTTTTTTTTCGTTTATTCTTCTCGGTATGGAATATATTTTAACCAATTTTTTTAAATGTTTAATCATTAATTTTTATTAAAGCTAAAAGACAGATTTAGAAGTTTTCAAAAATCAGTAAAAGGTAAGAATTCAAGTTAAAAAAGCTTTTGAAAATCGATGCAGTAGCTTCTAAGAAAAATCACATCAGATGTCTTTATTTCAACACAACCTTAATTGGAACAACTGTTCTAAATTAAATGACTTTTTTTATATTTTAATTTATTTTTTTGTATGTGTAATTTTAATATTTTTATATGAATAAGAGGTTGCAATAATTGCAACCACAGAATTTAAAATTTCGATTTCTTTAAAATTTTTAAATTTCAATCATAATTTAAAATTTCTTCTTTGCCTTCTTATTGAGTAGTTATAGTTGCCGAAAACTACAAAGTAACATTATTAAATTTCGCAATTTTCATTTTCATAAATACTTGTAAATTACAGAAAAACATAATTACATGTTAAAATTTTCTCTTTGATGAGCAGTTGCAAGTATTGAAACCTACACGGAGAAAGAAAAACTTACAGAACACCCTACTTGTATGGTAATGGCATTTCTGATTTAATAAAGTATAATATTTCTCCTAATAAAACCAAAATATACGGTGTTTAGACCATTCATTCGATAATTTTTTCATTCTTATGCTAATGGTTTATTGGAAATTCTGGTTTTCAAAATTATAACCACATACTAAGTAAAAATACAAATGTAAATATGAAAAAAAAAGCACTTGGTTTTTATCTCACTCTCTAAGTTATCATGATAAATTTACCAAATTTTACATCATTTACTACTAAATAACAATGCAAGTTTACTATAAATCACTAACAAAGCAATGCGATAAAAATTATCGTGATTTTGTTGTTTCCAAGGAGTCAGAGACGCTGTATATATTATTTACCATTTTCTCGCAGGTCAATCATTTTTTTTTCTCAGTATACTAAGTACATTTCAATTAAAATTTTCCTTTTGTTAAGTAGTTATAATTACTGAAATCTACAGAACGACATTATTCCTTTTACCAAATAATAACTTTGTCCGTAAATTTTGTGAAGGAAGAAAATTTATAGATTATTGATAAAATATACAGTGAAAATGTAGACGCTTGAAAGAAACAGAAAAAATATACTGCTGCAGCAAAATTTAGCCATACAACTAGCAAGTGTGAATTATCTTGTAAGTACTTAAATTGAATGACGTAAGTAAAAGTTAAATGTATTCTTCTTAGTAATAGTTTCTTTCCTTATTCTACTTTTACTCCTTTCTTTATTCTATTCATTCTACTTTAAATACTAAGTTCTAGTTTACAAAATCAAAGTTCTTATTACCACGCATTTAATAAGAAACACAAAGCTGAAAAGTGAATTTTATAGAATAAATGATTTTCATGACATCCTCATAGGTATCCTAATAAAATTGCCAAATTTTACCACATTTACCGAATTCTATCACTTATTATTATATAATATTTTATTGTTAATTTTATCCAAGTCATTACCAAGGCGTTACGGTAAAAAATACCGAACTTTTTGTTGTTCCCATGGAGTCAAAACACGGTAAATTTAGCCATATTCTGGTAGTTATGGCAGCAATTTTTATCTCAGTGTAAGAAGAAACTGAAAGTAATATTATTGATTCACATATTATTGTACTCATATATCATTAATATTACTCATTAATGCATTAAAAAATAATACTAATCTCATTACAGCGCAACAAATAGACACCGCAGCAAAATTATTGAATTTACAAATAATGCATTTTAGTGATATTTTTCTATAAATTGTCTAATTTAATCGATAAAATATTTGATTCTTAGTTTAAGCACCAATTAATCTCCAAAAATTGTGAAGCAGGCTATATGAATAGTAGCATTCTTCAACGAAAACGTTAATCCTTATAAATAGTTCTTTTCGAATTCGAAATTGTTGTCATAATGTCAGTGATGGATCATGACAGATGTTTTACACGTTTTCCGAATTACATACCTACAATAACCCGAGCCCACCTGCCTAACTCACCATTTCTATTCAATTTTGACAAAGATATATATTTACAAATAGTTCTATATAATATATATGATGAATCTTATAACTTTTACTCTTCTGAATGGACTTCATTTTTGAGAATTTCAGATAATCCCTGTTAATTCCTCACTATGGATGTCCTTGTGACTGAGTAAATATTCTTTTTTACTAAATATTCTTATGAAAACAAATGAATCCTGTTTAACAGCTTCTTCTCAAACATATAATATACAAAATTTTGAACCGAAAACTCTTATTAATGTATTTTAACACTAGATTGCCTAAGGAAGTCATTTTGACTGCTTTCTAATTTCAATTAGAAAAACAATGGTGTATATAATGGCCCAATTTCTTAGAACTTTGTGTACAACATATAATGTTTTTTTATTGTTAATACTTTCGAATAACTTGTTATATAAATGTAATTACTACAAAAAAATAATGAAAATTAATTTTAAACCAATTTCTTTATTCTTACACAATCTAGTCATTTTGACTGCTTTTGGGCAATATAGGTATATACTAAATTCACTAATTACTAATTTCAGTCTTTCTAGTGTTAATATCGTTCAAAACAGTGTCTTCTATACAACTTAGCAGTCTAAACCCTATAACTGCAAAAGTATAAGTAAAAAGAAAAAACTTTTTTAGCAGCTTTTTAAAATTTTCAAAAATATTTCTTTAAAACATCTTAACCAACGTCTCTAAAAAAATTCAAGAGTATCAATACATATAATTAATATACTTAAAAAAAAAGTGAAAATAATATATAATAATAAAATGAAGAGTTTGTGTGTCCCTTTTATAACTCCAGAATCGTTGGAGCTAGATCTTGAAATCTGAATATTTGGTACAAGGTGCAATTTCAAACCCCGATCTAATAATTCCTTCAAAAATTTGAGTTAGACCGTCTGGAAAAACGATTGAAAAATGGGATTTTTTAATTGGCTTAGAACTCGCCATTTATAAAAATTAATAGACTGCCGACGATGTTCCTTCTTGCAAATATTTTAAAGATTGCATCAGTAATAATTCTTTCAAAAATTTGAGTTAAATCGTCTGGAAAAACGATTGAAAAATAGGATTTTTTTATTGACTTAGAACTCACCATGATAAAAATAATAGACTGCAGACGATTTTCCTTCTTTCAAATATTTTAAAGATTGCATCAGTGATATTTCATTTAATTATTTTTTAATAGGGAGCTAAGCCCCCTGATCGCTGACGCTCGCAGATGCAATTTAATATTTTACTGTAATTTATTTATTTTACTTATTTTCTGTAATTTACTTACCAGACAGACGGATGCATTTTAAATACACTTTTTGCATTCATCACTTTGTACATGAACCTGCAAAGTTAAGTTCTAAGTCATTTAACGAATCTCTTAAACCGTAATTCATAATAATATATTAATGTAATTTGCACCAAAAATAATAATTGTAAAACAATTAATCAGATCAGTCACCGATTTCAATAACTTTATCTTAAAATGTAACGCAGAATTACATTATTCTAAAAATAATAATAATAATAAAATCAATTCTATTAAACTCTTTATTTAGAAAACAAACAAAATTGAAAACGTAATAATATCAGTACAGATAAATACCTTTAAATTAGGAAACAAAAATACTCATTGATAAACAATACTTTTATAACTTATAGGGATTTTGTGCTGATCACAAACAAACCAATATGAAAATTAATTTGGAAAAACAGGATCCTACCATGTGATTTTTTAGTTAATAAAAATGCATTGACAACAAAGGAAAATGACGATACTATCATTAGATTTTTATATATAGTTAGATTCGTTATGTCAGGTAAGCTCAATAATTGACATGAACATAATAGCATTGACGAATTATGACACCAAATTAGCATTCCTTATGTTATTTGAAACAGTGTGTTTATTTTGCTTATTGCTATGCTTTAAAAACGTGGATCTGCAAAACTAAACAAGTTAAAATCAACACTAATTGAAATTAAGAAGAAAAAAAGTTATGTTTTGAAAAGCAAAATTAGTGTAGAAATAGTGCTAATTCGTATAACAGAAACGTAAAATATCACAATTCTCTTTTTGAGACTATCGATGCTTGATTAAATTTCTTAGCAGGTAATATTTTAAATTAAAAAAAACAAACAAAAAAAAACGCTATGTTCTATAAAGCAAAATTGATGAAGAAAAGTTATTTATTCTTTTAGGGGAACTGTGAAAAATCACCATACTGTAGTCGACAAGAATGAGGCTTTATTAATTTTGATAATTTGTACAAATTAAGAAAAAAAATAAGTTGCGTGCTGAAAAGAAAAAATTATGAAGAAATGATACTAATTTGTTTAAGAGAAACGTAAAAAATCAAACTATTATTGGCGCAAACGATGCTCAATTAGCTTTGATAAAATAATCACTATAATGCTAAATTAATAGAGAAAATGTTAAAAACCACCATATTATTACTCACGTTATTGATGCTTAATTAATTTTGGTAATAATCACTATTTGGAATTTAAAAAATAAACTCTACAAAAGCAATATATATATATAATTGTTTTAATTCTCTTCCATATCTTTCAAATATTTTAAAACATCGAAAATACAGGATTATCAATAAAAAAAAGTTTCAAAAATATTCAAAATTTTTCAAATTATATCTTTCATAACATTTTAATAAGTTCTAAAGCATGTAAAATATAAGATTATCAATAAAAAAACTTTTTTAATGGTTTTCCATGTTTCCAAGAAATTTAAAATTAGTTTTTTCTTCTTTTTTCTAATTACAGGCAGTGAGCACTCGTTCTTCTAAAGACATCGGAAGTGCTATTCTTTAACGTTATCCGGTGGGTTTCTGTGAACCTAAGTCGCAAGGACGAGCAGCGTTACCCCCGCCACACTACCATAGATACCCGTTCCTAGGGTGAGCCACATTCACACAGCACACAACAGCAGAGAGAGAAGCATCCATGCCCTAAGTGTGATTCGAACTCGTAACCATTGGCTTTACAGACAGGCACGCAGACCACTCGATCACCTGTCCTGCAGTTTTGCAATACTTTTAACATGGAAGATTTTTAAAATATATTTAACTTTTAAAGCATATAATTTGTCATGGTACTAAAAATTGAACAATACTTATGCATTTCTCAAACTTGCTTACGCTGGAATATGGTTCAAGCTGAACGGAAACATGGATTTTAACACCCTATTAGGGTACTTTATCAACGTAGTATGGTTTAAAGTACCAATTTCGTAACTTAAAATATCGTCTGCACTAATTAATAACCATATTTGAGGTCATAATCTTGAAAGATCCGATCATTAGATGAAAAGTTATTCAGAATGGTCCGTTTTTCTACCAGTACTGTACATCTCTTTTCCCATGTACGAAATGTATGTTATCGAGTTAACTTTAGTGTAGTTAACTTAATAATCTTAACTTAACGGAAGTGCGGTATTTTGGTGATTCGGAACTCCTGATAGTACAAAGTTAATTTCTACATTAAATATTTTTGCAAAGATCTCCATGATCTCGATATGGAAGGTGTTGTAAAAGCGTGCCACCAATCTTCACGCATTTCAGGACCTCCCAAGCAATGGTAAGAATAACGTTGACAGCATAACCATAACATTTCGTGTCATTTCTTTTATTGCCCTTTAGGGTGAAGAAGTAGTAATTCAACCCTTTCAACAATGGAGAAAAGGATTATTTCTATGGGGTGTGGCCCACAGCTCTATGATGATAGTGAGAGCAAATTGGGCCCTTTTTTCATCTGCCCCTTTCAAAAGCTGATCCTTTGTACGGAATATTTCAATGATCGTAATTGTTTCTTTCATTTGAATGATCTAGTTTCCCCCCTTCTTTTTCTAAAGATTTCATTACTTTGGATTGGGAAAGTAATTGAAAAGCATTCTGAGGAAGTTAAATGGGAAATTCTTTCATGTTGTGTGAAAATAGTTCAAAGAAACAATCAACATATTTAATTTAAAAAAAAAATCAAGTCAATACTGCGAAAAAGCTCTTGGCGGTAAAAATAAGAGAAGAAAGAACTATTGTAAGTACTTTTACTTTCGATAATAAGTGCTTGCTTTAAAAATTAATATTTTGTTCAAACAAATACTTTATAAGAATTTTTTTAACTGGGCATTTTTCTTGTAAAACGAAAACTTTCGTAAAAAAAATGCTCTAGAATTACGCAAGAAACAAAAATGTCGCTTTTTATATTTCAAAAGTTTACATATTCATTGTTTATTTTTAGATATATGAACTTATATATTATAACAAATAAAGAGATATCTTAGAATATATCAAAATTTATGGAAATAACATGTTCAAAAAAAATTTTTCGTTTAGCTTTGTGCTTTTAGATTATTTTATAAAGTTGATATTTTTATTTTGAGAAAAAATTTGGCATCGGTCCTTGATGGTTTCGATAATTGAATTAATACTAGCTGTTAAAAGTATTTTCATTTCTTGGATGTAGTTTTAGATTTCGGTACTCATATAAAGGCATCGTTTAAAATGTTTACCATTTCGCGTGGATGTTTCAATTTGCAACTGTAAAAGTTATATTATTATATTCAAATTAATGCAGGGCTAAATAACTATGCTCAAATTATTACTGTGTTAGATTATTACATTTAAACTAATGCAGGGTTAAAATTAATCTTGTATGTGTTCTTAAATAACTATGTTCAAATTAGTACTGTGTTAGATTATTATATTTAAATCAACACCTAATTATATTTCTTCACTCAAATTACTAATGTGTAAAAATTACTCCTCATATCTTGCCTGCGCTTTTAGATCACTCTACTCAAAGTAATACGTCATTAAAATATTCTTTTTTTCATTCTATTTCTTGCATGAATTTTTACACTAGGGCTCTATAATTAATACTGTATTAATAATACTCCTCATTTCTTGTATATGCTCTTAGATAACGATATTCTAACTAATACTGTATTAAAAGGTTTCCTTATTTCTTGTATGTGTTTTCAAGTTACGTTAGTCCAATTAATACTGTGATCAAAGTACCCCTTATTTCTTGTATGTGATCTTATATAACGATACTGTAATATCCTATTTAAAGTGGTCCTCGTTTCTTGAATTACTGTTTTCATATTTTCACTAAGCTTGAATTTCTTCAAACTAATCACATCAGATTGATTCGTTGTCATCCATTGTTGGCGAAGTGCTACTGATTGAACAAAATCAATTCACCAACAATGGGCGAGGGCAATTATATGTTATTCAGAAAACATCTCAGATATTATCGCAACTCAAGTGACCACACGCAGTCTTTTTTCTGTGGTAATAGCTCATATGAGGGGTTGTCAAAAGTCACCCCTTTCTTCTTCTTCTTCTTCTATCACCCACAACATCTGTTAAAATAATAACAGATCGGACACAAAGCCCAATCCATCTCTTCTGTCGTACTTTCGACCCTGTGAACTCGGTATTCCATCGGATACCCGGAAGACGCTGCGACTCAACCAAGACCACACGCAACTATTGTGAATTTTCATTAGTTGTCATAAGCACTTGGACAGATCAGGTTTATAATAGTACACTTTACCTTTTGTTTTCTTCTTAAATTATCTGGAGGGAAAAGGTTGCGATACCACTTTATTGGCTGTTTTTGAGATTAACATAGTACATCAGTATATTTGCTAAAATGAAACTAAACATTGATTTCAGCTTTATATATACTAGGAGGCCAATCAAAGGCAACAGACAAATCATATATACGGTTCCGTACTTCAGCAGGAACACGCCTTTAAAAATATATCCCAGCACCCTCTGTTTACGTTTTAATTTCATATTTGATAATCTGACAAATTAATTGCGAAAATATTTTTAAATCATTTTTGAAAAACGTCAGTAAATAAATGAACGACTCATCTCGCTCTTTGCTCTATATGCTAATATTTGTGTTTTATTTTGTATTTTTCTTGATTTTTTTGTTCTATTTCTTATTTTTTTGTTTAATTTTTATTCTATTTTGTATTTTTTTGTATCTATTAAAACTAATAAGGATGATTTTGCAGTGAACTTTTTGGATATACATCTATTGTTGGGCTACGAACCCACTATCTCCTTATACGACAAACTTAAAGACTTGAAGTGCTCATTCTGCAAGACTATTTCAGTTTCATCAGTGTCAAAGTTCTCAGAGGCTTTACGAACCCACTATCTCCTTATACGACAAACGTAATGACTTGAAGTGCTCATTCTACAAGACTATTTCAGTTGCATCAGGGTCAAAGAGTTCAGAGGCATTATTATTTCTCAAGTAAATAGATTTAAACGAATTTATATCAATAAAACCAATTTCACGTTGGAAGTTGAACATTTCATAGTTAAACTTATTTGAATAATTTTTCCAATTAATTTCATTGATCATTTTTTGATTCAATTTAAATTTTAGGTTTGCATTTAGTTTTTTGGGGGTTTGCCCTGTTCGCTTCGCCTAAACCGTAACGGACACTTTCGCCTAAACCGTAACGCATCATCTTCAAATCGAGGGATGTCTGTTGATGGTGTGGTGCTAGAGTACGGTGATTTGGTATGAAGTCGGTTGTATTATGATTTCGGATTGAGCTGTATTGATGTGTATTTAAAATGTTCTTCTTATTTTTTGTTCTCAAGTTCCACTTAATAGTGTTGGGTCCAACTAATACCCATATGACGTACAGCCTTTGCCTTCGTCTAGTTGTTATAACGAAACCCAGTACTTTTTTTATAAAAGTGATGGGGCATCTGATCAAAATATCATAAGACAGAATTTTTAGCATCATGGGGGCTGAATTTCGTATCAGATAAATTAGTGTATGAAAGAACCTCTTCCGAATAAAATATTGTGGGAGAAAATTTTACGTAGACGAAACGTATCGAAACGGAAACTTCAATGGGTACCATGAAACAAAATCTCCTATGGGCAAAATATCCAGAATCAGAATCTCGTATGGAGAAAATATCCGGGATCGGATTTTTCGATGTACGAAGTGCTAATAGTATTTTGCGCACACAAAAAAAATTTCTAAAATTTGATATCATTTTTGATTTTGTTTAATATCATTTTTGATATTATTTGATATCATTTTTTATATTATTTGATTTGAGTTTTGGTAATAATTTAATATTATTTGACGTTATTTAGTACCAAATTTGACATCAGTTTTTAAAATATCTTTTGGTATCAGTTTTTTTATCAATTTGATATTATTTGATGTCATTTTTAATATCAATTTTGATATTATCTGATAACAATTTTAATATTAATTTGCTATTTTTTTAACATCAGTTTTAATATCAATTTTATATTTTTAATGTCAGTTTTGATATCAATTCAATACTATTTTTCATCCATTTCGAAACCAATTCGTTTTTATTTGATATCGGTTTTGATATTAATTTAATATTATTGATAGATATTATTTCTCATATCATTAAAAGCATGGTCAATATTCAACCATTTCACTTTTTCTATATTTATCTTATTTCCATATTTGTTTCTTTTCGATATCATAGATATGTATCTATTTTAAACTTGAATCTTACTTCACTTCAGGTAGGCTTCTTTTTTTCCCCTAAAATGAAGCAATTACCTATCACTCTCTTTTTGAAGCAATTAGTATCCTCGTCAAAAATTCCCTCTCTTTCTCTCACTTCATCAGGTAGTATAGGCGCCGTTTTCCTAATAGTTGTTTAAAAGAATAAAAGACGGGGCCTTCCGGCTATTTTCGAATCATTCTTTTCACGAATTCTTTTTTCCCCTTTTCTTTTTTATTCCTCATGTTTTGTATAGAAAAGTTTTTGTTTTTCTATTGTGGTGAGTTTTAGCTACTAAAGAGAGACAATTAAAGCCCTCCCTTTATCCGGCAGCGAGAAGAGCCACGAATGATTCTTGACCCATGACCAATTGGATCAAATCCCTAATGTTTTCTTCACTTTACGGGGGGTCGTATTCAAATTTGGCCCAAACTCTGCTTTCGCAGAATTTGAATGTAAAAAAGTAGTATTCAAAACTGCGCATTCTTCAACATTCAATTTTTTCAAATCTGTTTATATTTTTATAGATTGAATAAGATAATTGGCTCAAGACAAAAATAACATTTGTCCTTTGCCGTTTTCTCTAATTTTCTAAATAAATTTACAGACACAGTTTTGCTGTTTTTTTTTTTTTTTTTTTTTTTTTTTTTTTTTTTTTTTTTTTTTTTTTTNGAGAGACAATTAAAGCCCTCCCTTTATCCGGCAGCGAGAAGAGCCACGAATGATTCTTGACCCATGACCAATTGGATCAAATCCCTAATGTTTTCTTCACTTTACGGGGGGTCGTATTCAAATTTGGCCCAAACTCTGTTTTCGCAGAATTTGAATGTAAAAAAGTATTCAAAACTGCGCATTCTTCAACATTCAATTTTTTCAAATCTGTTTATATTTTTAGAGATTGAATAAGATAATTGGCTCAAGACAAAAATAGCATTTGCCCTTTGCTGTTTTCTCTAATTTTCTACTTAAATTTATTGATACAGCTTTACTTTTCTTTTTAGAAGAAATTGTGATGCTTATTCCTTTTTTTTATTTTAAATGTTCACGTAATATTTACGTTATAAACTTTAAAGTTGTGGCGTAACTACCACTATAAACATTAAATACCAATTGACTAGTATATAAGACATGTTAACTTGATTCTATCTGGAGGTACCGTTTGATAGATGAAGGTTGACATAGTCTAAAAAAATTAAATCCCCACAAAGTAATAAAAAAAATGTATATACATCGATTTTTGAGACTTACAAAAAAACTTTTTAGATTGTACTTTCTCACGAAATACTAAAAAAGTTTTCCATTTTTAGTCACTCAGAATGCAGCTTACGTGCTGTAAAAATAATTTAGCAAACGAAAATACTTAAAGCAATGGCACAGGCTTAATACAATGGCACAGGCTACGATTGCTCAGGGAGCAGAGAGTTCGCCTTCCAAAGAGATGAACGGGGTTCGAATACCAGCGATGGCTTTTCGATGGGAATTCCGCATCCGGCTTGCACCGACCACAGTGCTGACGTAAAATATCCTCAGTTGTTGACGGATCGTGGGTTAGAGTACCCTTGTCGTCACGCGAACCGTGGGAGAGTTTCGTTGTTCCTTTCTCCATATAACGCAAATGCGAGTCAGTTCCATCATAAAGTCCTCCACGAAGGCAAAACTTCTTTCAATACTACATCCAAAAGTTCCCTTGTCTTCTGGATAGGGTTCAAAATAACAAGGCTACGGAGTTGATCATTAGTAGTCGTCGTAAACCCAAAAAAAGGGGTCGGCTGTTCAGCGATTGTTACATATAAAAAAAGAACATACAAGAGATTTTTTTATAATTTTTGAGCCTTGTTTAGAAAATCATCAAAATTTTTTAAAATTTTCTTCGCTTTAAGAATTGTTTTGTTTTTTCCTGCATAAATTTGGAGTTGCGAAAATAATTAAGTAAATGAGATCATTGAAGATACACAAAATACTCTGAATGAAAATGTGTGGTAAAAAATAAAAGAATATGGTAAAATTTAGCATTTTTCTGTTTCTATGGGAACATCAAAAAGCTCTGTAATTTTTTTAACGAAGCGCTTTAGTAATGACTTTTGGTAAAATTAACGATAAAATATAGTTTTACAATCTATTTTAAAATTTGGTAATTTTATCATGGCATAAAAACAATTTTTTTTTTTTGGTTAAAAGTACTTTTCAGTTTTGTATTTTTTACTAAACAATTGGTAATAAGAACTATAATTTCGAAATTCAGAATTTTCGGTAAACGGTTACCATATCAACAGAAAAATTACCAAGTAAATGGTCTCAATGCCGTATATTTCAGCTTTAAACACCAAAATCATGTTTTTTTTTTTGTTTCTTGGTTTTTTTTTTAAAACAAACAAACTAGAAACTAGAATAGTCATTACCATACAGTACATTTTACCAATATTTATTTTTTTTTTTATCTCTGAGACGATTTCTTTAAAGATACGCTAGGTAATTTATATATTTCGTTTTATAAATCAATTTTAAACTTTTATTAATAAATAATTGGTAGAAAGCTTACCACTTATTAGATGAGTTGATAATTGATTTATAAGAACTGGTGGTCAGATAGATCACATAACTGCCAATTCATCTGCATTTTTTCGAAAGATTTTAATTTTATTTATAAAATGATAGCAAGACCTTTGCCTTTCAAGTTCATTCTTGGATTTATAAATTTAATTTAGAATGATTTTAACGACGATTGCACATGAATGATTATATCTATATAAATGCATGCTAATTGAATGACAGTGGATTTAAGTTTTGGAAAAATTTGAAAGTATTTTTTTGCCTACAATGAATTTCACAATTCTCATTTCATTATAACATGGGAAACGGAATATTGGAAAGAGTAAAAATTGGCAGCTCTGGGATCGAGATTGAATAAACTGCTAAGGACTTGGCCGTCAATCGGTTGTAGTGTTTGTAGAAGGAGAAGTGTTTAAAGTATACAAAGACTTCTTATTTATTTTTAGGCATCCTTTAAAAAGATTGTGAAAAATTTTCCTTTCTAATGCATGAAGAATAAATTTTATGTTAAGAATTTTGAACTTATGAAACGAATCAGTCTATTGAGGGAATGGTAATGTTTTAGGTATACGATTAGAAAATACTTCTTCGCGTCATTTAGAAAATCAGAAGGGCTTGCCCCATTAAACGATTAAAAATTGGTTTTATACTTAATATTTTAAAGTTAAGAAAGGAATTAACCCGTATATCAGTGTTAAAAAAAAACTCTAGTATATATTTTTACGAGGCCTTTAAAAAATAATCTGAAAATTTTTAATTTTTACCTAAACGGAATTTGTCTTTTTTTTTTGAGGTTAGGTAAAGAATTAAGTGAATAATTAAGGCACACAAAAGAAGCTTATAAAAACGGGAAATGCTTATTGGACTTCTTACACGAAAACGCTTTTTATTTTTAATCATTAAGAATTATATCGTAACTCATAACGTTACATTTTTTTAATAGAATCTCTAAGTGTTGTGAGTGAACAAAATCGATTTCTAATGATACATTTCAACGCTTATATCTCCTTTTTTATTTCATCAGGCTTTGATATAACCTACGCCAGCAGTTCACAATTTTGTTCAGCTATGGAACCCAAAATGATCGACTTTATGCTGGCGGAACTCCGAGATTTAATGAATAAATTTCGTTTGCAACTATCAACATGTTAATCAACAAAAGATAATTATTTTGAAATCATTTAGTGTGAAGTTTTAAAGTTATTTTACTTTATGACCGGCCTCGAACAGCCTAGACAATTCTGCGCTTTTGAATCCAACCCAGAAACAATCCTGAATCAAGCATTTAAACAAACTTGCCTTCGTTTAGGACATTTTGATAGAACTAACCTGCATTTCAGTTACGAGGAGAGGAAAACTACGAAAACCTCCCACTATTAGTCTGACGTCAAAGGGATTCTAATCTATATATCTGTCTACCATTGAGAATATTTTACGTTAGCATTATGTCGCTGTGAGCCGGGAACAGAATTCGTAGCAACTAGCCACTGCCGGGATTTGAACCTGAGTTACTTCATTCTGAGGAGAACGTTCTGTTTCATGAGCAACGGTGGATCTATTGATTGTTTTCAAAATATTTAATGATGCAATTTTTTCCTCGTATCGTTTCATCATCAATACTTGGTTTAAAATTATGTTTTATGCCTGGAGCTGGCAACTAAGTCTAAGTCTTAATTAGATTTCAGTGTTAATATGCATTAAACTAAATATGAATGAGCAAAATTGTGGTTTTCGTTGAAATAAAAACGAAAAAAAGGAAGAAAACAAGCATTGTAAACATACTTATTCCTTGACAAATTTGGTAATTTTTTGTTTCCAATGCAAAATACTTATGTAATTTTTCTTAAAAGCGTATCCTTTTCATCAGTCATTATATAATTCGCTGCCAGAGAAAACATTTTTTTTTTTAATTTTCCTTTTGTTTCTTCACAGGCATTTCAATTAAACACTTTCATAGAAGTAAAGAAAATCTTAAGCAAGTAGTGGGTAGTTAATTGGANCGTCAGCATTATGTCACTGCGAGCCGGGAACAGAATTTGTAGCAACTAGCCATTGCCGGGATTTGAACCTGAGTTACTTCATTCTGAGGAGAACGTTCTGTTTCATGAGCAACGGTGGATCTATTGATTGTTTTCAAAATATTTAATGATGCAATTTTTTCCTCGTATCGTTTCATCATCAATACTTGGTTTAAAATTATGTTTTATGCCTGGAGCTGGCAACTAAGTCTAAGTCTTAATTAGATTTCAGTGTTAATATGCATTAAATTAAATATGAATGAGCAAAATTGTGGTTTTCGTTGAAATAAAAACGAAAAAAAGGAAGAAAACAAACATTGTAAACATACTTATTCCTTGACAAATTTGGTAATTTTTTGTTTTAAATGCAAAATACTAATGTAATTTTTTCTGAAAGCATATCTTTTTCACCAGTCATTCTATAACTTACATTTTTTTAAAAATTTTCCTTTTGTTTCTTCACAGGCATTTTAATTAAAAAACTTCATAAGAATAGCGGAAATAATAAACAAATAATTGATGATTAATTGGATAAAAATTTAACTGAATATTGAATTATTTTTTCCGATGCAAAATACTCATGAAATTTTTCTTAAAAGCATAAATTTTTCATCATTCATTCAATAATTTATCATCGGAGAAAACATTTTCTTTTATGCTTTTCTTTCTTTACAACCATTTCAATTAAACAATTTCATAGAAATAAAGGAAATATTAAACAAGTAGTGGATAATTAATTGGATAAAATTTTAACTGGTTATTGAATTCGGTTATTTTTGCTTTCGATGCAAAATACTAATGCAAATTTTTCTTAAAAGCATATCCTTTTCATCATTCGTTAAATAATTTGTTCTCAGAGAAAACATTTCTTTTCATTTTTCCTTTTGTTTCCTCTCAAGGTTTTTGTATTGAAAAATGTCATAAAAAATAGCGGAAATAATAAACAAATAATAGATATTTTATTCGATGAGGCTTAGTTCTTCAGGTTTAGAAAACCATGCATCCATCTGCAGCAATTTAGTCTGATTTCTGCTTTATGGGCTTTTAACATAAAATTACATTAATAATAACTGTTCTACAAAGTTCTAATATCAAAATTTTTGTTTAAGAAGTCTATGAGATAAATTGATTTCCATTTCTGCAAATTATTCTGATTTTTACTTTATGGTCTTTTAACATAAAATTACGTTAATAATAACTGTTCAACAAAATTCGGATGTCAAAATTATTTTAAAAAAGAAAAGTCCTAACTCTTAGAACTCCAATGATTCTAGGGTTCCGCGGAACACCTTTCAGGTACCACTGCCCTATACGCTTCATATCACCCTCTAGACATTCCAGGTGGCTAAACTGTCATGTTTTTTTCTGATTCATAATTCGCCAGGTGACTAGAGAGAGAAATAAAACAGAAAATAAACAAAAACATTTAATCGCTGGTTGCGGCGTCGCTTAATGCTCAGTAAACAAAGTTATCGCCGCCAACAGGCTCCTCTCCGAAAACAAGAACACATATTGGTTATGGAATAAGATAATACCCGAATCATGATCTTTGTGAAATAAATAATAAATGAACAGCAGAACATCCAGGATGGTCGTCTTTAAAGTATTTGTCAATATTTTCGTTACGATTGTTCCAATATCTTGTCATGTGCTCTTCGAACAATAGGTTGAGCGCGATCAAACATGTGATAAAGATTCCATCGGGGCATCAAAGAGAAAATAAAATTCAAAGTATCCAGACCTTTTTTTAGAAATGTTAGAAGATGCTAGATTTCATCGTCACATGTTACTTTTAAAAGAAAGTCTTGTTGCTTACCTATTTTTGAAATAAAAAGAAATTATTTTTGACATCAGAACAGTTATCATTAATGTAATTTTATGTTATAAGCAGATAAAACAAAAATCAGAACGAACTGCAGAAATGGAAATCAATTTATCTCATAAACTTTTAAACAAATTTTTAAAGCAAAATTCATAAACTTTTAAAGCAAAATTTTTGACATCGAACTTTGTAGAACAGTTTATTAATGTAATTTATGTTAAAAACACATAAAACAAAAATCAGCACAAACTGCAGAAATGGAAATTAGTTTATCTCATAAGCTTTCAAAAAAAAAATTTTTACATCCGAATTTTGTTGAACAGTTATTATTAATGTAATTTTATGTTAGAAGACCATAAAGTAGAAATCAGAATAATCTGCAGAAATGGAAATCGATTTATCTTACAGACTTCTTAAACAAAAATTTTTATATTAGAACTTTGTGGAACAGTTATTATTAATGTAATTTTATGTAAAAGCCCATAAAGCAAAAATCAGACTAAATTGCTGCAGAAATGTAAATCTGATAAACTTCCAAACAAAACTTTTGAAACAAATTAAATATCGAAGTTATCAACGGTACTATAAGAAATATGATGACACTTTCACTAGTATTCATTTGTACTAGTATAGCATTTGCACTATATACGCTTATATTATGACATTTGCACTATTATCAGAGAATAAAGGGACAGCTGGGACAATTTTATTTGTTAGTCAAAATATTTGTATAAATTTTTACTAATTGGAAAAACTGTTATAATTTTTTTTTTGACAATCACATTTAAAAATCGCCACTCTAAATAATAGTAAATTATGAAAGAATGGCAAAAAGTAAATTCTAGGTTTTCTTTTTATATATTGTTATGCCACAATATTTTTGCTTATTGTTTTAAATAATAGGAGATAGCAAGTTATTCCTAAATGTGATTATCACAAATTTTAATAGTTAATTTTTATATGTATTTTTATTAAACCAATATTAGGCTTTAAGGAATAAATGACTCCATGGAGCTACTCTTAACATGTCCCGAAGGTGTTGAGTCTCTTGTGGTTAATTAATTACCAGCATATCAACTGTTTTATTCCTTTACTAAAAATAGCTTGTTTTTTTATGAATTAATTTTCTTACTAATTGCATTTCGCTAATCTAGGCTCTTATTTATTACACTCGCTTAACTTCTGTGTAGCGAAAAATTTAGGAAGCACTATTGCTTAATACATTTTAAGCCTATTTTTTTAAAAATTCATATTGTTGATGACCTGGAAAATTTATTCATTTTTAATAGCAGTTGCAAAATATTTTTATCATAAATTCCCGAGATGAGGTGAAATATGCAAAATGTAAAATTAACATTAAGGGGTCAAAACTTTCGACTGTTTTTCTGACCAAACCATATTTCCATATTTCCCAGATTGCGGCAACTCCCTATGTTTTGGGAGCTATATGGCTATATAGCTTATGGCTATAGCTTATGGCTATAAATGCAAATGCATTGAAGAAAAAAAGTATATAAAAAAGGTAATTATGCGTGCGAGTAAGTGACTGAAGTATTAGTTTTGATTGTAAAGGTAATTGTTTTCATTTTAAGTATAAAACTAATTGTTCGAATTTTGATTATCGAAGTGACTTTAGTATGAATTAATTGTATCGATATAAAAATCTTCGTATAAATTTTGTCTGTAAAAGAGACAGCTACATAAATTTCGTCCGTACAAGTAACATTTACATGAATTTTTTTAGTATATCAGAGATTTTCAAATTCAGTATTTGCTACAGTCTGTCTTTTTTTTTTTTTTTTTTTTTTTTTTTTTTTTTTTTNTTTTTTTTTTTTTTTGAGAACGTAACTGTTGTATGATTTCGTCTATAAAGTCATTTTTAGTCTATAAAGCCACTAAATCATTTTTGTCAGTAAGATAATAATTATATGTGAATTTTAAAAACAGCTGTTTTCTAAATTTCTTGAAGAAAATAAATATTCCATAATTTTTTTTTAAATTGATGGTTTTGAGAATTTTTGTTGTAGCAACTACAAATAAGTTGTAAGAATAACTACAGGATAAATTTTAACTGTAAAAATAACTGTTAGGTGAATTTTGTAAATGCAGAATCTCTTGTCTGCTTGATTCGGTCTGTTTCAGCAATAGCTGTTACATTGACTTTGGTTATGAAAGTAATAACTACTGATCGGGTTTTGCCTGAAAAAAGTTGTATTTCTATGAATTGGGCGTGTAAATCTGAGTGCCGTCTAAATTTTGTTTGTAACGAAACTACTGCATCAATTTTTGCCTGTAAAGAAAACTGCTGCATTAATTCTGCTTGTAAAGAGTAATTTCTATTACTGGGTCATTGACTGTTGAATGAATTCTTGTCAATAAATTAGTTATTATAAGAATTTTTTTTCGTAATGAATTTTTATACAAAATTTTTTGTACAAGTTTCTTTTGTATGAATTTATTCTTTACAAGTGGCTATTGTCTGGACTTAGTTTGCAAAAACATTGCTTCATCACCTTCAATGCTAAAAGTAATAGAAGAAGGTGTTTTCCGTAAAAGTAACTATTGTCTTGAATTAATGTATATGTTTCAGTAATTGCAGTATGAAATATGTAAAAGTAACACCCATTTGAGTTTTGTATATTATGTAACTGTAGGGCTTTTGTCTATAAAAGTTTAGACTTTTAAAGTTTTTTTTCTTCTTTTTAATGAATTTTGTTCATAAAATTTACTCTACTATGAGCCATTGAACAATTATTTCGTTTTCAACGGAATGAAGCTGCTTATGAGATACCAAATAATTAAGATCATACAAGAAACAAATTTTTTTAAATATCAAAGTTTTTTAATAAATAATAAAATTACGGATTCAATTTTAGAAAAAAATATTTTAATGGTAGTTAAGAAAATTACTATCATGATAATGAAACACTGTTTTGAATAGACGATTAAAATAAAGTATAAGAAATGCAGTTAAGAAAAGAAAAAAGAATTTTAACTGTAAAATTTAGATTAACTCCATGAAGCTGTGATATAATGCAAATTAGAATTTAATCTAGAGTCTAATGCCAGTTAGACTTATATTCCACTCATTATTATAAGACCACTTAAAAATTTTGGCACTTTAAAATTATAAGATTTGCTCACAGTGCATTTTCAATAAAAATTAATATGAAGTGATTTTTGCAATATGTTTGATTCGCTTTTATCACCACTTTTGAAAATTTTTAGGCCAGGTGAATCCTTAGTGGCATGAATTAGGTAAATTCACAATAAAGTTGTATGCTTAAAAATTAAAAAAAAGCCAAAATCCCCAAAATTATAGGCATTACTTTATTTTTTAGTTTTCAATAAAAAAAAAAATGAATACTGATTAGAAATTGGGACAAAAACTTTGCTTCATTTAACTTAAATTATCTAAAACCTCTATAATAGAGTCTATTATTATAACCATTTACTATTTCCAATTAGAAGAAATGAATTAAGTCCTAAGCTTATCACACTGAAATTGAACTTTAAAGTAAAAATTTCACCTTTAGAATTATCCCACAGATCTTCGAGAACAATATGCAAATTACAGGAAACCACCAGATGACGTCTCTTGTACGTAACAATAACATAGCAACATAAACGAATAGTTATGACATACAGGATGCATGTGAAGGGTTTTTTAAGTGATAGAAGTATCGGCCACTTGGAATGTAAGCGTACTCAGAAGGAAGGATCTGGGGAATTTAGAATTACCCAAAGTGCCATCTATAGAATTCGGCAACGATTCCAACACTAATGAAATGTCAGTAGAAGTTACAGTGCAGGTTGCAGTTGCACTGAGAATTGCACACAGAAGCAGGGGGAGTACACTAACCGACCTGTCACGTCAGCTGTCAGCAGTCACACCACAGTTTCAAGGCAAATCGCGTTCAGGCGTCTGGGAAACTGTATGTTTGCTGGCCAGTCAGATGTGTGCCATTGACGGCAACTCATTGCCGCCAATGATTAGCCTAATAAGGAGAACATTAAATGTGGATATAGTCATATTAGGCTTGTGTGATGTTTTCTGACACTTGCTGACGATAGCTTGCAGTTTGATTTGCGTCGGACTTTAATATAGAAACGCCAGGTCCTAGCTATAACCAAGACAACATCATTGTGAACGGCTGTGCAGGATTGCTAGTTTGGAATGGAATTATACTGGGCTCTAGGACAGATCTGCTTGTTTAAATCGGTGCCCTGTTAGGCCAAATTTATCGGAACCATCATTACCATCATTTTGGAACAACATGATCGTATGCTTTGGGATGCTATGGGTGCAAAATTGCGTTTATGGATGGCTATGCCCACCCTCACTGAGCAAGCGTCGTAAACGAATGCCTTCAATCCGAGGATATCCCCAGTATGAAATGGCCAGCATTTCCACCTGATTTGAATTCGATAGAACGTGTGTGGAACATCTTAGGCCAACGAGTTGCATTCCATCTACCACCTCCTGCATGTGTACAGGAATTTCGGAGAGTATTGCTTGCTGAGTGGAGTAATCTTCCTCAAGATCACCTCGATAATTTGATACTCAGCATGCCTAGGCGTTGTACGGATTGCATTTATTCGTATAGGTGCCATACGATACATTAATCATCATACCAACCATGTAGCATTAAGTTTTGTGAAGAGATATTTTTTATAATTGCTCCAGGTGGCAACAATCGTAATTTTTATAAATGGTATCACTCCTATACCATCATTTTATCTGTCATTTAATAAATGAGCGTGATGAATCAGTCACGTTTGTTTTGTTTCAGAACTTTTATTTCTGGATATGGCATTATCCTTAGTTCATGGATGTGAGTGCATTTTAAAATATTTTAAATCTCAATTTTAGCTTAGGTAATTTTTAATTTCTAATCAAAGAGAAATTTCGACCTAAAATTAACGCTAAATATTTTGTCTCATAACATTTTAAAGTACTGTAAGTTTCAAATCATAGAGTTTCTGTTTTTTTTTTTCTATTCAAGAAAAGGAATTTAGATCAAAACCAGACAAACATTTTGCATCTTAAAATTTAAAACTAATGTCTATCTTAATGTTCATTAACTTGATTTTCAATTAAATCAAATGGAGACATTTAAACCTTAACTTAATTTTCGTTTCTAATTTAACACATCTTATAACTCAACCTTTAAAATCCATTATTTTAACTTTTAATTTCTAATTTATTAGATGAAATTAGATGTAAAATTAGCACCAAAAAAAAATTTTTTTTTTAAATTAAATTTTCTTTCAATTTTGATCTAATAGGCTATATTTTTCTTAAACTTCTAATTTTCAATCAACTAGACTGAGTTAAAATTAAAAATAACGTTAGACGTTGTGTCAAGAAATTAATTTATTTCGAACCTCAATTTTAGTGTACAACTTTTAATTTCCAATCAATTCAAATGTAAAATAAACACAAAAATTTTAATTTAAAAAATTTAATTTATCTTAAATTTCAATTTTAGATTTCTTTACTTTACATTCTTATTTCTGTTCAAGTAAATGAATTCAGAGCTTAAATTAACAGACAAAATGTTGTCTCGTAAAATTTAAAATACCTTAAATCTCAATCTCAGTATTCAATGTTTCAACATTAAGTTTCCAATCAAGTAGATGAATTCAGACCTAAAATTAATATGAAGAATAGATTTCGCAACTCCCCGCCAAAGGTGTCTTATAAGGCCAGAGGCGGCGAGTTTGAGGTGAGTAGTAAGTAAAGAGATCAAAGAATGCCGCCAACCGCGGCACCTGTCATCAATCAGAGCCTTGATAGACACTGATGGTTCTTTTTTTTTTCTTTCCAAAACTGGAAGCCCCCTTTTCAATGGAATGGTTAGTTTGTTATAGTCCACTTGTTATTGTCATCCCCCATTACGAATTAACTCATTTCTGTAGGTTTTTACATATCAACAGTGGGGGTAGAGGGGTCATTTGACGTTGTTGTAACAGTCATAACTGCTTAAGATCTTACGTCATGTCTCCTTTTTTGTTCGCGGACCTCCCAGTTTTCTTGAGAGTTATCTTCCGACAATTATTTAATAATTTCTCTGTTTCTTTTAACGCTTTTCGATTGCTATAAATGATGATAAAAAAAAATCACTGATATTTTTTTTCTCTCTTTCATTGTGTCGGTTGGTGTTTGAAGCTATTGGTAAGTACGGCGGCTTAAAGCGACAGATTGGCAATGAAATCTGTGTATGTTCTTTTCTTTTTTTCTTTTTCTTATTGACAATTTTTTTACACTAAGTTTTTCTTTTTTTTAAAAAAAAAAATATCTTAATAAGTAATCGAAATTTGAAAAACAGTCTTAATTGGGTATATGAGTACAAATGATATTTTCCTTTAAACATCTTATTTATTGTATTTATTTATTTATTAAATGAATGCAATAAATAAGATGTTTAAAAGAAAATATTATTAGTTAATAAATAAATAATTATTATATGAAGATAATTATTATTATTAATAAGAATAATTAATAATAACAATAATTATAAATAATATAATTATGAATAATTATTAATAATAGTAATAAATATTAATAATAAATATTATTATTATTAATAATAATAATGAATAATAATTAATAATTATTATATGAAAATATTATTAGTTAATTAATAATATACAGGGTGATTCTAAAAAGATGGGCAATATTTTAGGAAGTGATGGTACACACCCAAGCAAACAATTTTTATCAAAGAATGCATGGTCGAAAACAAAACGCAAAACCGTTAGAGGGCGTCAAAATTTATGTTCTTATATGAGGCAAAAACACACAAAGAACAATGAAGTTAAGTTATAAAAGCAAATTTAATTGCATGTGATTACAATAAGTGTTCAAAACAGTGGCCGGCAACGGCTATGCACGCAGTACAACGGCGAAGAAAAGATAGGCGAACATTCTGAAACACACTAGGCATATCACGAATTTTCCCTGCAGCGGCCGAAAGCTTGGCGACGAGTAACGCAGCCCAGTAACTCGCAACAGAAATAGAACTTTAAGCATCAAACAACTTTCCAAACGCTCCAGCACCTTTGCGTTTTGTTTTCGACCATGCATTCTTTGATAAAAATTGTTTGCTTGGGTGTATACTATCACTTCTAAAATTTCGCCCATCTTTTTAGAATCTCAATGTTGGCTCTCAAAGATGGCTGGTCAAATAAAACTCTGCTTCTGGATCAGAAATGTCCGCAGTGCTGACGTTAAATCCCCTTGCTCATGGGTAAGACAAAGCCACGGTTGCTACAACTAGCATTGTTTAAAACTGCAAAAATGAAATTTCACTCGACAATGGAATTATGCTGAGTTGTGTTGTGTCAAGTAAACCATGATATATGGCTTTATTAATTTATATAGTGGTGTCATCTATCGTTAGAGATGGGAAATACTAGACTTTTTTGTGTCTAGAGGCTAGAACTTACTTCCATATGAGCGTGAATAAGAGTTTTGAAATATGTATAATAGTCCAGGGTCACCAAACGAAAAATGTAGGACACTTTAAACTCCTTATGTGTTAAGGGAAATATTGTGGTGCAAGCGTTGGGATTCAATCCCTATCTGCTGGTCATGATTGTGTCAGATGACCCTTTTTGGCTAAAACATGTACCCAGCTGCAAAAAAACTAAGTGTTCCTTACACACTTATTGGTATTAGATTATCTGACCTCCGGGTTAGGAATGTGTTGACAGAAAATAAAAATATGAATTCGTAACCCTTATCACGTGACTTACCGTTCAGCTTTTGAACAACATATCGATTCGCATTTTCTGTAAGCCTAATTGGAAAGGATAAAATTCCAGTTGTTTAACCTTAGTGAATAAAAACAGTCAATAAACGATTTTTTTTAAAAACTTTTAAGAGTTTGAGTACCATCTTCTTAATGGTTATTTAAGTTTTTGGTTGAATATAGTAAAAAAACAAATTGTTATTGAATCATTTTTTTCAATAAATTCCTACAGTGTGTTCTAAAATGAAAAAAAAAAAAAATTTACTAATTCATTGATATGCACGATTATAACTTTTATTAATTTCCTGAAGATGATAGTCAAAAACTTGCTTTATTTATTAATGATCATGTCGTGCGATATTTTTTTATTTTTCATCAATGAGAATGCACGGAACAAAGAGACAACCTTTAATTTTTTGTAATCTCCTTCTAAAACTCATCATTCAATATATCGGATAACATTTAGTTCAATTTCATAATTTAAAATAGCATTTCAATTCTTTTTCCTGGTTTTATGCCTTTAAAAAAAAACAATTTTTTATTTCAAAACTATGATTAGATGTACTCTAGTGCATCAGATTTTTTTATTACAATGAAAAATTATAAGAAAAGTAAAAAATTCGATTTGAGTAACCTTTTGAAAAGTTTTATGTTGTATAAATGTCTTATAATTTGAGGCAAGTGGTTCTTGTTTTATGACAAAATTGTGAAGAAATACAATGTAAAAAATCCTACATTAGGCTAAAAAGGGTTGAAAAAATTAAATTTATTCAATTCCTATTATTAGTTCACACTCTAACTATATCTTGCTCAAATTTTCAATCTTTAGTAAAATACTTTTTAAATCGTCCACTCAAGTTCACATAAATTTTTTTGAACTTGTAGATGACACTTGACGTTGATACAGTTTTTTCAAACATTAATTCTTTACTTAAATAGGGATTAGCGAAAAACAAAATAGAATTTTCTGATTGGTTAAGTGTTAGTCATTGTTTTAAATTTTATTATAAGCGATTCAGTTTTTCACATATTTTAAAAATAACATCAGTGATAATTTCTAACTTATAGCTCACTTCGAACAAAAAAAACAGTTTATTGCACACATTTAAGTATTTAATTATTTTACATTCGCTGTGTCATAAAAATTCAATAAAGAGCATTACGTAGTAGCAAGTGTGGTGCACGTCACCAAATTTATACTTTTATAGTAGAGCCCCTGAACCAATTAATCCTAGTATAGTAGCCTTATTTTATAGTTGTCTGATACAACGCGCCTTTTTATTTCTTTTTTTTTTTCAATTCCTACTATTAGTTCACACTCTCCCTATATATATATTTATATATTTTCAATCGTTAATAATAAANAAATTGCATCATAGAAAGCAGTAAGTTCAACTCGCTATTCAAAGCATTGTAGAGACTAATAGCAAGAAAATATAATTAAAGGTAACAAGCATTCAAATTGCTCACTGCAATTTTTCTTCTTTGGTTATTCGTTTGTTTTGCTTTGTCTAATTTAGAAATTTATGTAAATCAACACGTTAAACATTAAAATTAACTGAAAACAGAGTTAGCTTCAGTTTTAGAAGTAAAAATCGATTATACGACGTTATCGTTTATACGACGTTTTTCGGTGGTCCCTTCGCCGTCGTATAAACGATGCTCCACTGTATTTAACTTGCATTGGATCACACTTAATGTTAATGAAGTTTTTTCAAATAATAATTCCTTAATTAAATTGAATTCATTAATTTTAGTTTTATATGGGAGAAAATTTTTTAATTATTTAATAAGAAATAACTAAAAAGTAATTTAATAAAAAGTAAAAAAAAGCAATTATTTAATAAAAAGTAACTAAAATAAAATTTTTCTTTGTTAATCTAAGTAGGAATCGACTTTAATTTTTTTAAAAATATTATTTATTCTTATGTAATAATCAAAATAATTAATAAAAGTAATTCAGTTTAATTAATTGATTTTTTATTATAAAAATTATTTTACTGCATTTTTAAGTTTTATTTTTTCTAAGCTACAGATTTATTTTTTCCAACTAATAAAGGTAATTAAGTTAAATTAATTGATTTGTTATTATAAAAATTATTTTATTGCATTTTTTAAGTTTTATTTGTTCTAAGCTACAGTTTTATTTTTTCTAACTAATAAAGGTAATTAAGTTTAATTAATTGATTTCATATTTTAAAAATTATTTTCTCGCATTTATAAGTTTTATTTTTTTCTAAGCAACAGATTTCTAAGTTAAAATCACATTTGTTTTGGGTCATTGGAGGTGAAATCGAGATACAATTGCCTACGTGAAATACGTCGCATGTATCTCATAGTAGATACTAGCGGAGCATTGACGTTATTTATTTGAAAAAAAATTCACGTTCCTTCCGAGTAATTTTAAAGTTGACTTAGTGAAGATGGCAACACCATAAATCTATAAGATGGATCTCCTGTTTTTCAACACCAAATAATGCAAGAAAATTTCAAGTGTCCACACGCTACAAACACAATAAATTAATTTATGATTGATCACATGATGGCGGGTCGAGGTTCTTTTTTTCTAAATCAAATTAATCAGAAGATGCAGAAATAAATTGAATCTGATCTTACGAGTCACAAAAAAAATTAAATAAAAAAAAAAAAGATCATGAAATGCATAGTAAACAAAAAATAAATGGATAAACAACTATGATAGTAATAAAATAACAAATAAACCATATCGTTGAAGCTTGAAGTGTGGACGGCTTATTTTTATATTCCGTGTAGAAAACGCGTTTCAACGTAAGTAGACGTCCCACTGAGAAGACGTCATAAGACGCTTAAATTAAAGTCACCATCACAATTATGATTTATGAGCGTCTATTTCTTCTTTGTTGCGCATTTATTAATTTCATATATATGTTTTTTTTTTCTCCTTTCTTTTTATCCTTGTCAAGTCTACCCGGGAAGAAAATATAATCTTGTAGCTATTTATCTGGGTTGTGAAATGGGCAGGAAAATTCGTCAGTGGAAGAAGGTTAAAACGTCTCCAGACGCCTACAGATTTGGCCTGTGGTCATTTGATATTCTTACCTGCTAGGATTAAAACTAATTTGAGTCATTAAAATGAGCGGCTGGAGGCTGTTTCGATTTTTGTTTGTGTATAATAAATGAAAAAGATAGTTATTTTTGAAAGTGATGAGTTTTAGTGGCGTAGTCTTATATGAATGAGCGGTGAATCAGATTTTAATTATGTATTTTTTTCTTCTTTTTTTGTTCCTTTCTAGCACCTATCTTCCTGCGTTAATCGGACGTTTTAAATTTTTAAAATTTTAAGCATCTTGAAATATGGAGCGGAGCAACATTTAGGAATTGACATCGAACCTCGTTATGTTTCAACTCGTGTTCGTCTTATCAATCAAAACTCCTCAAGATGAGGAGATTTTGGAAAGAAATGTGAATAATGGGGGAAAAAAATCGTTGCTCATATTACTCAAATATTTTTTGTAAAGACTAAATTTTTTTTTTTTTTTTTTTTTTTTTTTTAANTTTTTTTTTTTTTTTTTTTTTTTTTTCTTTTTGAAAGGCGAATGGATAGAATAGCATTGAGCTCCATTCAACGAGATATTAATGCCTGATGGGATTAAAAATAATTTGAATCAATAAACTGAGTGGCTTAAGGCTGTTTCGATTTTTGTTTGTGTATAATGAATGAAGAAGATAGTTCTTTTTGAAAGTGATGAGTTGCAGTGGCGCAGAGTTAATCTTATATACACTATCTGGCCATTAATGACCTGACAACCCTAATTTCGGATACATGAGGTGCTAATATCATGTCAGTAGGGCGTAGGGCCGCCACGCGCCCGAATCACCGCTTCAACCCTTCTAGAAAGGCTATCCACAAGGTGTTGGTACACAGCGGCAGGTATTGCCCGCCATTCCTCCTGGAACATGCGTGACCCCCGAGAACATGGCGAAGAGTTGAGTGGTGGTTTTGGGGCGTTTTGGTCTGGCCCTCAACCGGCTTTCCAACTCATCCCAGAGATGCTCAATTGGATTGATGTCGGGACTTTGGGATAGCCAGTCAAGCTCTTGCACCCCCATTTCATCAAACCAGTCCGTGATGGCATGTGCTTTATGAATGGCAGCGTTATCGTGTTGAAACACAAACGGGCCATTACCGAACTGTTGCCACTGGGTGGAAAGCGCCGAATTGTCCAGGATGTCTCTATACCCTTCTGCGTTCAGGGTTCGACGCACTAACACCAAGGGTCCAAGGCCAAACCATGAGAAACAGGACCACACCATAATTCCTCCACCGCCGAACTTCACAGTGTCCGGTCATTAATGGCTGGATAGTGTATTACCAAACGCTGAAACAAACAGATTTTAATCATGTATTTTTTTTAAAATTCATTTCTAGCGACTTTGCTGTCAAGTGATCGGACTTGTTAATTTTTTAAAATTTTAATCATCTTGAATTGTGCAGTTAGGCAACTTTTAAGAGTTGAAGACTACGAACTGATATCAAAACTTTTTGAAAGACAAATAGGCCTAATAGCATTCAATTCAAATCAAAATCTTATTATTATTATCTGCCGGGATTAAAACTAATTCGAATTATAAAATTGAGCTGCTTAAGGCTATTACGATTTTTGATTCTGTATAATAAATGAAAGAGAACGTAGTTTTTGAAATAGTTGAGTTTTGGTGGAGCTGAGTTAACGAACGCTGAATCAGATTTCAATTACATATTCTCTTTATTCATTTTTAACCATTATCTGGAAATCAACTGATCAGCTTCATCAATTTTTTTGGAATTCAAAGTCTTGAAATGTGACGCAATTTTTAGAAAGAAAGCAAGCAAAGTGAGCATTATCAACTCACATCGAACCAGTGACGTTATGCTTCAATTGAAGTCCGTCGATCAACAAAACTAGACAAGATAAGAATATTTCGAATTAAAAAAATGCGAGTAATGGAAAATATTTTTATGTAAAAGATCGACGTTGATCGTTCCTTAAAAAATGTTGATCTGAATACACTCCAGTCTTTAACTCACCATCACCAACATAATTTTCTTTTTTTGTATTACAAGCGAGATTCACTGCGCTAAATTATTTTAAACTTTTTCAAAATGTTTCTGATTCGCTTCACGGACATAAACAAATTATTTCAATACCAATTGCAAGAAAGCAAATATTTCTGCGTTTCTACAAGTAAACGATTCTAGGATTGCTTTTAAGAGGATACAACGGGCGAAATTTTTCATCGCTAATTCTGGTTAGAATCTAGTAATCCAGTAAATTCATCTCAAATTAGTATTTGTAAATTAAAAGTATAGAAAAAGTTAGTTCAGGCAAACCTGGAGTAAGCCAAAAAATTTCAAATACCGTAAAGAAATTTATATTATGTAAAGAATTGATATTATTATATTTATTCGATATTTTTATATCTACAGAGGATAGATTGGGAGAAACATAAGTGATCGGAGTACAGGTTAAATACATACTGGGCAGTGGCACCTGTCATTAAAAGACATTGGTATAGGGCATACCTGGTAAATGTTTACCGGGCAATGGTACTTAATTAGACCTAGTACATATTTCGGACATTTACCAAAACGACTATGTGATTGTCAACATTTACCAGTGAAAGTCAACAACCACCGATTTCGGTCATTCACAGTAACATGCACATCNTGCCTCTTCTCTGAATTAAAGAAACACTTGGGAGGGACGCATTTCACAACCGAGGAAGAAATGAAAGAAGAGGTTTCAAGCTATCTTCGCGTCGCGGCGGCAGAATTCTACGACTTAGGCATAAAGAAGATGGTACACCACATGCAAAAATGCATTGATCTAAACGCCAATTATGTCAAAAAATAGAGAGAAGTCTAAGCTTTCCAAACATATATTATTCAATGCCAATAAACATATTTTTCATTGTAAAAATTCGTTGGGAACCTTATTTTATGGACATACTGGGCAGTGGCACCTGTCATTAAAAAACATTGATGTAGGGCATACCTGGTAAATGTTTACCGGGCAATGGTACTTAATTAGACCTAGTACATATTTCGGACATTTACCAAAGCGACTATGTGATTGTCAATTATATATTTTTCATTCCTCATTCATTATATATATATATATATGATGACAGGTATATATAAGAAAGAGAGAGAGAGATGTTAACTTCGAATTATGTGAACTTCACAAAGTGACTGTGAAACTTGCTATTTTAACGTCATGAATTAGAATTGTTTTAAAATTCAAATAAAATTAATAATAAAATTAATAATAGAAATTGTTTACCTGTAAAATATTTATCACTCATGTAACGGTACTTTTTTTTAAATTCTACTTTACTTATTTATTTATTTTTTTCTGATAGCTGAGACGTTTGAAACCAAGAATTTTCCCCATCGGTCTGCAATAGGGACGCCTATTCCCTATGAGTAAGGGATGATTTGGTAGAATTTTTCACAAAGGAAATGTTAAAATTCGCTAAAATAGAGGGATTTTTTCCCCTAAGATTTCAGACACAAAAAAAATTATAAATTCAATTATTCAAATAAAATGAGTTAAAAATTGTAATTCTTAGGAGGGGCTGTGTCCCTTCATTTATGAGATGTGAGGGAGCTAAAGTCCCCTCTGCCCTCCTGTTTTCACGATCTCTAGTCATTTTAGGCGTGTTGCGCATTCCAAGAATCAATATTTCTACGAGCTCTGAAATTATTCGTGTGGTGTGGACAATAAAGACACATAACCTTAATTAAGATATACAATACGCTCTTCATTTGTAGATGGTAGATAAAGCCATTGTTTTAAAACTTATTAAGGTAGATTTATCTACCTCAAAACGAATCCGCCAGGACACACTTGGATGATCAAAAACTTCGAACTTTTCATAATACATCCAGGATTCCAATCAAAAACTTAGGTTAAAAAATCTCGAAAGGAAATAACCTTTAGTTCAATTTCTAAGTGGTAACAGATTTTTAATTGCTGTAACATCTGACCGACAGCTTTTCAATGCGATTCATTTCACTTGAGTTTAATTGGAAGAAGAGGATATGAAAAGTGTCGATCAAGCAGACGAAGATTAGTGACCTTTCATTATACTTCTTCGATTTCTTGTAATTATTTCCTTTTATTACCAAGTTCGTAAATTCAAAAGTTTTTGATTGTTTTGCTGTAAACTTCATATACTTTTTTTCTTCTTCGTCATCTCTTTTGGGTTGGAACCTAATTACCTATTTCTATCGTTAAGAGATTTACGCTCTGCAAAGCATTTATGATGATTAAATTGCTTTTGCCTCTTTGATTTAATAGATCGTTGTAATGAAGTGGGTCGAACCTGTAGTGTTTATATTATAAAACTAAGTAATTACTATCGATGAAATTATCAGTTCATGTAGACCAAAATTATTGCATCACCTTTTTTTTTTTAATTGAAACTAGTGATTGGGAAGCTTTATCTGTGAGACAGTATTAAAAACTAGCTCAATACCCATAATGAATAGCTGAATACAACAAAAAAATAGCATAAATAATGAAGAAATCTGTATTAATTAGCAACACACAATCATGCATAAAAGCAGAGTATACTGTGACACAGACAATTAAAAAAATTAAATAATTTAAAATGTTTTTAATTATTATTTGTTGTTTTTCCTTATTCATTTTCATTCTAAGATTAATATTAAAAAGTTCCACTCATTAAAAGAAATATTACCTTTATTCAGTATCATTTGGCATCGTAAATAATGCTACTGATTCCAGCTAACTCTTGATTGTCAAGATTAACCACATTCAAAAAAATTTTCCGGTGAATTCCTCATTTTTATTTCTATTTTCAACGATTTATGATTATTTCGATTTATAAAAGCTCGTTTAGAAAGCGTAACTGTAAACAAAGTAAGAGTAGCGATAGCAAGAAGTAAAAACTATAAGAACTGTAGCAGCGGCGACTCAGTGGTTAAAGTCACTGAACTGTCATCGTGACGGAAGAGAGTTAGAAGAGTTAGAAGAGTTAGTGGTGACCTGAAAGTCCACACAGCTTCAGATCGATGGCTACTAGCTAGTCAAGAAAATAAAAGTGGTCTGTGCGCAATGCTGAGCACATTGCTACAATCATGCAGCTGGTTGCAAAATTCTGGAACTTTTACCTCCATAACAACATGACTCACAAAGGGACTAGAAGTAACTCTTTCTTAGCGAATAATATGCTATTTTAAAACTGCTACAAGCTATCAACATTTATTTCTGACTCAGTTCTGACACAGTTTTGTGAAAACAAAAAGCGTTTGTGGTTATTATTATTATTGTTATTATTTTAAGTATTTGAGAAGTTACTCCAATGCTGCTCTTACAAATGTGCAAAAAATAAGAATTATTCGTTGATTTGAATTTTTTTTTTTTTATCTAGATAGAAAAGTCTCACCATATTGGTTATTTAAAATAAAAGTTCAATAACTTTTAAAATATTTCAGTTACTTGTCCGTTCTAAAGCACAGATAATACTTTACTGCAAGATGGTATATATAGTTTAAAAATATAGCGCTTTAAACTGCAGCTTTTTTATTGTCTTTGACGAAAAAACTACGAAAGCATTGTTAACTGTACCTTGTTTAACTAGCACAAATCCATGATCTGATGCAGACATATGCCGTAATAAGCATCACCCTTGAGCTATATTTTTGGAACCCCTGTCAAAACAGAATTCATTACTCTATATACATTCATGAGTAAAATATAAAGACGTTATCAAAATGTGACAAACTTTTAGTAAGAAAAACAGAATTAGAAACTTTAAGGATTGTGTAGTTTTCGGATGGAGTTCTCGACTGTGATTTATAGTGATAGCGTTATATTCTTTCCTTCGGTTAGCTTAATTTTTAACCTTTATTGTATATATTTTTTTACTTCATTTTCGCCAGGGTTTCTGAAAATATATGTTTAGGACTGTAACTACGGAACACCCTGTATACAGCATTTTTTTAAATTCGAATCAATATGTATGCGATTGTTTCCCCCATACCAATTCACTGATATTTACATGACTATCAAAGCTATCACTCGATATTTACCCCCGCTTTTCAAAATAAAACCACTAAAATCATAAATTATTTATCAGAGTTGTTTTAGGAATCACGAAAAAAAGAACACCGAGTAAAAAAAAAAAACGCTTGGAGAAGAAGCCCGAAAAAGTATCAGAGAAAAGGCATAGAGAAAAAAGCACCAGGATAAAAGCACCTGAATAAAAGCACCGGAAAAAACACCTCATTAAACTTTTCATAAATATAACGTCCGATTAGATTCAGGCAGTTTAACGCGAATTTAATGTGATTAAATATTTGTTCGATCATAACTTGATATATTTTTTTTAAAAATTATTTAAAAGACAAAGTAGTCTGAAATTGACAAAGTGGAACTATTAACTTTGCATATACTTTTAATTGTGAATATAATTCAATAATGTATAATAGAATTGTAGTTGATCATTTATTTGTAGACTCGAAGGTCTTTGGGAAGTTTAAAATATTAACAAAATTTTTACAGTATATATACTAGCTGAATACAACAAA
>NC_092207.1:85366525-85377757 GCF_043381705.1 Parasteatoda tepidariorum
TAGTAGTCTGCCACTGAACATATATATATATACATAATTGAGAGCTACTACTAGCAACTGTGCAGTTGTGCAAAAGAGCAACTACTGTGTACTAACAATTTGTTAAATAGAATGAGGTAGAAAAGGTTCTTTCCGTAAACTTTAAATGAATCCTTACAAATTAAATAATTTTTCAAGAACATTTAATTACATTGAATCGAATCGGTCGTTTCAATTAATAAAGTGTTTTTTTGTGCTCTTTTTTGTCTGGGTTTTTTCTCCCAGTACCCCCCAAAAATGAGTTTATAATTGCTTATTTATTTATTTCTAATAATAAAAAAAACGAGTTCTAAAACTCCAATAAGTCGAGAATCTAGTTTTTTTTTTTCTTCTTCTTTTTTTAACATTACTCTCCTTCGAAAAGAGACTACATATAAATAAAAAATATCCCAGAGCTAATTAAAAATTTGAAATTGGTTCTCTATTTTATTTAAACTTGGCCGAAAATATTCCTGCAGTATGAAAACTTCATTAATAAATTTTTTAATTATTTACGAAGCTTAACTTCTATGGGCCATAGTTTGATATTACTCAGAGTTTCGTTTTTACTTATTCTGGTGGAAATGGCTAAAAGGAATATAAAAGGGGAAGAAAGAAAAGAAACTTTCCTTCGAAAAAGTTCTATTTCTTTGCATGTAATTATTACGTTCATAACCTTTTTATGAAATACTTGAATGTTCGATTACAAAAGAAGGAAATATTCCAAGCATTTCCTGGAAAACTGATAGGTTTTTTTTAATAAAAAGCGCAAGAAAAAAAATAAAGATTAAAAAAAAATTCCAAAATTGAAATGTGAAGGAAAAAGGACAACGCCTTTAAAGCAGTTAAGAATTTGATATGCAGCGGTTGAGTCGCGAGTCGGGGGTGGGTCCTCCAAGAATTTTAGAACACTTTTCTCCCACCTGTTCTTTTTTAATGACACGATTTCTCGAACGTCATCAGGTAAGTGAAGAAAACGAGTAAAAAAAATAATAAAAAAATAATAACAACAACTGAGGATTGCTATTAGTGTCGGAAGGAGGAGCGGATTGCGCTTTTAGAAGGGTCGACCTACGCGCCTACTGATAAAAGGCACCGCGGATGGAAGGTGACAAAATGCCGACCCCGGGGCCGGATAATTTCCACTCATTAATTTTAATGGCAATCTTCTTCTGCCCTCTAATTATCACGGCCCGACAGTGAAACTCGTGACGTCATCGTCTAGCGCACGCGCAATTCTTCACTTCCAAAAGGGAACGTCTCGAAAAAAAAAATGAAGTTGGAATGTTTTAAGTGTTATTGACTGATATTTTAGAACTACAGTCAAACCCCGCTATAGCGAACAATGGTTTAAAATGAACTCCCGGATATAGTGAACGAAATATTCGCTCCTTTGCCTTATTATACACATATAATATTATTTTTTATGGATGTTATGAACCAAAAGAAGTGGGAATTTGATATAATGAACTTTTTTCTGTCTTCGGCTGAATTTTTTCCTCCATTTTGTGGTAATTGTGAAATTTCTTCATAAAATACATATCCAGATTTTTGAAACCATCTATTGGGTGGAATGTAGCCATAAGCATTTTTTCTTGTTTACTTTTTCCATCTCAGTTTCCTATCCCAAAATTTTTTGTACGTAAGACGAAGAGTAATAAAAAATAAAAGCTAACACATTTTTTATTACTACATTATTGATTTTTAATCATTTTTGTATTTCTTTTTATGGGTCATTTATTTAAATAATGTGTAATAAAGGGGAGCAGTTCGGAAAATTAGTTAAAATTGCTTGCGGTACGGATATAGTGGACTCCCGGTTATAGTGAACTGAAATTTTGGTTCCTTGAAAGTTCACCATAGCGGGGTTTGACTAAAAAAATTGTTTCGGATTAAAAAATGGTAAGTAATTAACTCTATTAATAATATATTAATTGATAGGTTTATATTACGTAATACCGAGTCATTACTTTTTTTTATTGAGAATTTGTTTTTGTTTTCTAGATCAGATTGTCTGAAAAATCGCTACATCGAAATATACATTTTTATCGACATCTTTATTTATTTTTTTTATCTTTGTTTTCAAAACTAGTTAAAAGTTATTGCACATTTTATTCAATGAATATTTCTTAGTTGAACTTGAAGGTTACATTATATATTTGCCAAGAAAAAATAAGTACAGAGAAAAATTGTCATAACAAGCAAAAAAATAAGTAAATAAATAAAATTCTTTAGATAACGAACACCGGAAATAATGCACCACTTTAACAGTTATATGAACGATTCATTTTGAGCTGTTGAATTTAACTAATTATTTAAATAAATTTACTTTAAAAAAAATTGTGTAATACATAATTTTTTATTAAATGATTTGGAGTCTTAAGTAGTAAAAAAAAAATTCCTAAATTTCAAGAATGTTACACTTATTGCGTGTAAATAATACGTAATTATAACATTTAATGCACTATAATAACAGAAAAAGTTAGTTCATAGTTGTTTTGAAATGAAACATTTCAACATTTTTATTAACATTTTTAACTTGCTGATGGATCAACTCACTGAGAGACTAATATTAATTGATTAAATATGCATATTAATACTATTATCGATGATTTGCAATTTAAAAGAAATAAATTGTTAAAAGTTCCTTCCTAAATTCGAAATAATTATTCTATTAATTTTAAAAATAAACTATTTCATTACATGTGGACATATATTTAAATATATTAAATTCTGGCTTAACGGGTTGAAATAAATCAAGCAGTAAAATAATAAAATTTAATAAAGTAGTGCTTTTTTCCCGTGTTTTTCTTTATTGCTTTTTATACCGAACTTTTATTTGAAGTGAATTTTTTTTCCGATTACATTTATAAGAACAACTTTGTAAGTCTCTAAGCACAATAACTAAAAGTTCAAGCAATTAAATTTTACTATTGCTCAGATAATTGTATTAAAAAAAAAACAAAGAAAAACATGTATTTTCGAATTTTAGTTTCTTTCTTTTTTTTTTTTACAATATTAACTATTATTTTAAAATTTTTTTAAAAGTGTGAGAAGTGTAATATTTTTCAACCATAAAACTTAAAAATTATGATAAATTTTACTAACTATCCTCTCGATAAAAAATTATTTTCATTTCTATCTCGTTTACGTCTTAATTAGTAAAGTGAAATGCAGCATTTTTAGAGATTTTAAAATCGGATATATATAAAAACAAAGATATTCAAAATTCAAGTTTTCAAGTTTTTCGTAATTAAAGAACTGCTTCTAGTGCACGAAATAAAAGAATAACATTTTTATTCAAATTTTTGACTTCAGTTGCTTTATGAAGGTATGAAATTCTAAGTACTTCTGCGACCTAAAATATTTTAAAATACTGATATAGAAAAACTACTATTACTACTATTAAAGACAAAAAAGGAGAAAAAAAAAGTCTAATATGTGTGTTTTAATTTTTATGTGTTTTTCTGAAATTAAAATGTACTTTCATAATGGAAAACATTTTTTTATTCAAACAGATGGAATACTACATGGTTCTAATTTATCTTAATTTCTGACCATCTTATTCCTGCAGTATTACGAAAAAATTAATATACTCTAAATATTAGATTTGTTTTTAATGATTGAAAATTTAATTATCTTTAATTCTCAAAATCATATCATTTTGCTAAATAATATTTACCCTAAGGAATATTGCTTCGAATACTGCTTCGTAATCCTGACGATAATATTAATTTTAATTTTTTGAATTTAAATATTAAAGAAGAAGAAAACGTCTGCATTTTTAACGGACATGATAAAAGAAATGATTTTAAGTTTAATATTAATAAACTAATTACATGGAATTCTAATGCTTCTAAAATATTTATTAAAATAACATTTTTAATAAAATTAATAGAATTAAAATATAATATATAATGGAATAAGTCCTATTTATTTCTCCAAAAAATCTGATAGATATACTTCTAAAAAATTTGATTAAAAACAACGACGGATAAGTCCATCAAGTATAACAAAATCATTCAGATAATAGCATACTAAAGCTAATTAAAGAATATATTATCAAAAAAAACTTTTAGTTATCTAGAATGAGGTTTTTGCAAATCTAATTCGGGCAAATCTGTAACTAAAAATTTTTTTATAATTAAACCAACAACCTTTTCCAGTACTCAATTAAATAGTTAATGCTATTAAATAAATTTTAATAATTTCTATAAAATAATCACTAAATTAAAATGCTACATTTTAAATTCGACTACTTTTTAATTATATGAATTATTCTATATATTATTACCTTGCGTAAATACGGTTTTCGGGCCTATCTAAGGTAACAGCCTTAAAATATGTCGTTCTACCCTCTATTTGCGCTTTGGTTACAAAATTTGAAATCTGGTAATTTAGTTACGAAAATATCTTTAACTGAATGCCTTTAGAAGCAATATTTAATGCTTTTGTAACTAATTATTGATAAACTTGGCATTTCAAGTTAATTTTCTTCCAAAAATAATGAAGTTTGTGACAAATTTTTTATAGTTTTAATTGTTCGTGTAACTTTTTTTTTTAATCGAATTTCATGCATTTAATCTAGAAATATTCATTTAATGGCTTCATCTTCTTTATTACAGAATACTTTAATGATTAATTATAGCGTTTTGTGAAATACAACCGTTAATTTCGCCAAACTTCTCGACTTGTTAATCTTATCACGTATTGTCGAGAGGGCCAACAAATCCTTGGCGTATAATTAATGACACACATCTAATTCATTCGCCAGTATTAAATAATAATGATAACAATAAAAATAAAAAACAATCGGAAGTGTGAAAATACGATCTGCATAATTTTCAGCCTTATTAATTTTAAGTCTATGTTATCGCCGTGCAGACGTTTTCGAAGTTTAATCACAGGTGTTCGCGGAAAATTTAATTACTTGGTTGGAGAGAAATATTGTGTATGTCTTTCCCAACAATATATTCAGCACTCTTTATGCGTAACTTTGTATTTTATTTTAAATCATGATTGCCAGCTTATGATAAATGGTAATAGTTGAAAGATTTTTTATTCGAATTCTTCGCACATTTTTGTAAATATGTACCATTTACTTTGCTTTTACTATATGAGAAAACGTGAATTTGCCAACGAATTCTGGTCAAAAAAAATTATGAATCGACCATAGTGTGTTTGCATAACTTCCTAATTTTATTTACTTAAAATATTTTATTTAATTAAAATTATAATTCTTAATTTATATTAAGTTTTTGCTCCTAATGAATATCACATGCTAAAGATTTTTTGAAAAAACGTTAATTTTCAGGCCAAATATCGCAAAACGTAATTCACAAGTTAATTTTTCATCTCGCTGGACAGAAATTTAGTTCCTGCTATTTTTCATAAGCAAAAAGAAAGCAGGACTACGTCGTTTCAAGAGTTGGCGTTGTTGATATTCGTTCGCGCTTGGAGCTTGGCATCTATTTAGCGTGCACTTAGATGTAAACAGGCTCTCTCCATAGAGATAATGGTTTTTTCTTAACTTGCAACAGAGTATAGTAATAATGTGGTCATAGATACAAAGGCAATCCCCTATATTAGTCCCTGTTCTCGCCATTTTAAATCAAACATTAGACATAGCAAGTCCACATTAGTCAAACGTTAGGCATGGATTAATTAATGAACTCCTTCACCAACATACGTCAGCTCGTTTTTAAGTAATAAACGGAATCAACTAGTGTATCATTTCCCAAAATGTTTGCCGCCGAAACCGAAAGTTCCATGAAAGGCTTAGGGTTTCGATATGCTGAGATTTTTTTTTTTTTTTTTTANAAGGCCTAGGGTTTCGATATGCTGAGATTTTTTTTTATTTTTTTAAACCAGCAATGATCTTTGAAACCTGTTATTTAGCTCTAATGAACAATCCATCATCTATTTAGCAATAAGTCTTTTTTCTTTAAATATTTAAATATTAGACAGCAAAAGAAGGAACAATATTTTAAAATTGAGACATTTTTGTAGCAATATAAAAAAAATAAATTATGAAAAAGATGAGCAATTATACGAAATTGAGTACTTGCACTTCAAGAAAAAGAAGATCGCGGATACCCACATATGTGACCCATGACGTTAGCGCCAGCTGATCGCTTATAAGCAAAATGGCCTGTTGAAGTTGGGCTAAGTTTCTCTTCATAAGTCACATTGTTAATTAACGTGAAGTTACTTAAATACAGCTCCGTATCACACATCGGATTTGTCGAAATATAATTATTTCTCTCCTACGTCTTTTATCTAACTTAGATTTATTATTTGATTATGTATTTAATTGTAACCGTGATATATTATTGTTTTGTGTATCTGGAAACTTCGATGCATAATTAGCTTGCTTATGTTCTACTTGGCTTCGTGTCTGGTTTTGTGCTAGGTAAGAAATATATAGTGAAATAATTGAAATATTTGTGAAAGAATATAGAATGTGTCACTTCAGAGAACTGATACTTGAAGGGCTTGGCTTACTCGAAATAGAATGGAAAGAGCAGATGCTAACGTAGACAAATGCTACGTTTTAACGACCCATCAGGATCGAGATACCCAACCTATGTCACTTGCAGACATCCACTGACGTCATTACTAAAATTAACTTTTAAATTCGGATCATTGGATAGAGAGGCATAAACTATTTTATTTCAACCTTAAGTTAAACAGTGCTATTAACTTAAAATTTCCATAATTGATTTTTTTCATCAATTTTTCTCGATTTTTTTAAATCTTTAATAAGCAAAAGCTTGTTCTCTGCATGTAAGAAAGCTGTGTTGTTGCTGTTGACGAATGCCATTTTAGGCAGAGGGAGTGCGATTGTTCTTGTTTTCCAGTGGCGCCATCTATGGCCAAGAATTCGACTTCTGCTACTCCCATACGTGACACCCGTTTATTGGGCGGACCTATTTATACATTCATCTACATATCGTAATTTTGACCCGAATCAGAGAACAATCCAACAAGTTTAACAGTTCTCCAATTATTTATCGAATGTTATTTTTTTATTCTATCGAAATTCCTGTATATTTTTCTTCCCACCTTAGTAGTTTCTGAGTCTTGCAATTTTTGAGCAGCAAAATGTATGTTGAGTTGAACACCAAACAAAATGTATGTTAAGTTGAACACCAGAAACAGCGACTGTACTTTCGTGTTTTTGATGTAGAGAGATAATATCGCTTGTTATTGAATTTTCTCTTAGCACCTGAAATTAATTATTTGATAAAAATATTTTAATTTCTCCTTATTTTTCTTATTATTTAATTTATTTCGATGCAGAATGTTACATACATCATGCGTATTCCTCTTCTCTCGGAATTGGAGCATGGGGCTTCTATCAAAGCTTTCCGTCTCTCTCGATTTGTGGTCAGCTATTGCCTCTCTACATATCTTTCTTATTGTTTTCAATTCGTTTACAATCGTCCTGCGCCAAGTATTTTTAGGTCTTCCTCTTTTTCTATTGCCCTGAGGGTTCCAATCAAAAACTTGTTGCTTTACTTTAAAATTTTTCAGGTTTACGTAGAATATGACCAATCCGTTTCCATTTACGGTTTTTAACTTTTGGATCAATCGGTTTCTGTTTTCTAAAGATTTCCGCATTACAAATTTTATGGAACCACTTGGAACGCAATATTCTTTTTAAGCAGTAAGCATTTTGACAATAAATACTTGTAGTTTTTTCATGTTATTTTTATTGCAGTGCAGTGTCTCAGATCCATGTAGTAGGACAGATTTAACATTCGTATTGAAAATTCTAATTTTTGCTGAAATTGTTATGTTTTTGTTTTTTCAGAATTTATTGAGAATAGCGTAACAGCTTCGGGCTTTGTTTAATCCATATAGCACATCTTCATCAGTTCCTCATGTGCTATTAATTATACTTCCAAGATATGTAGAACTGCTCAACCTCCTCTAGTTAATTACTTTCTAAGAATATGTCTGTAGTGTATCTACCACTACAAAATATATAATTCCAATTCACTAGTATATAAGACATGTTAACTAGATTCTATGTTGGAGTACCTTTTCATAGATGAAGGTGGGTATTGTCGATATCTACTCTCTCCGCATTGGTGACTTTCGGACGTGATGTGAACACGGCCACTTCGATGAATGATCCAAATTGAACAGTTGACTTGCTACTTGTGACTGCGACATTATCCATGTCCACATGCTGTTGCTACTCAGTCTCGATCACACACAACGTCGGCCTGTATACACTCGACTGCTAATGGCAACACCTGAGAGACCGTAAACTTAATACAGCTCTCACGATCAGCACTCAAAAGTACGGTGATCTTAATACAGCTCTCCCGGCTTCTCGCAAAACACCAATGAATAGTTAATGCATCACCAAGGAATCCCGTTCATCGAATTCTTCTACAGATAAAAATCTGGTGGGAGAGTACAAGTGTATCTACCACTACAAAAAATACAATTCCAATTCACTAGTATATAATACAAACTCGATTCTAATGTTGGGGCCCTTTTTCATAGATGAAGGTTGGCATTGTCGATAACAACTCTCCCCACAATGTCATTTAATTGTTTAGGATTAATTTTATAAATTTTAGTTTTATTTTGGTTGATAATAAGCCCCATTTTCTTTGCCTCTACGTTTGAAATGTTTATTTGCATATCTTGAAGGGAGTTGGTCAATAAATATAAGTCATCTGCGAAATCAAGATCAGAAATATATTGGGCAAAGTTCTATCTTTCTTGTGCTTAAAGTGAAGTTTATCAAACAGAATTAAATACAAAAAATGAAACAAACAGAGGTACAAAAAAAAACTATTATGATGGAAACACTAAATTACGGAGAGTTCTCTTTTTTACCACGAATTATCTAAAAGTTTCCTATTACAGTTAATAGGTGGCTCTACTGCGACTAAGGCAAAAAGAAACTTTGAAAAATGTGTTCCTGTGATATCACAATGGAGTATTATTCAATAATAGTTCATGTTATTTAACTTTGTCTTTAATTTTCTGGGCAAAATTGATCGTATATATATATATATACANAATTCTGTCAAGTTGAAATATTTTTTCTAAAAGTTAGAAATACGAAAATTCTAACGGCTAAATAAAAAATGGAGAAAGCTTGGATGGATGGATCTCTTATTTAACTTAAAAGACTAAACTCGACACTTTAAATCAAATTAAGAACCCTTCAAAACCGCCCTCCAAGCTTCGTTAAAAAGCATGGATTAACTAGAAATAGAAAGATGTATGAGCGCACAACGACGCAGCAAGTAAGATGGCGGAAAACTCTCGCGGTTGCTTCACCTTGAAAGGAGTGGGCAAATGGGAGTGTCTTCTCCACTTACTCCTAGCTCCATGATATCTACCCTCTCCGCATTCGTGACCTTCGGACCTGATATGAACACGCCTACCTTGACAGAATCTCGCACTTCGATTTGAACACACCTACTTCGATGGATGATCCAAATTGTACAGTTGACTTGCTACTTGTGACTGCGACATTATCCATGTCCTCGTGCTGTTGCTACTCAGTCTCGATCACGCACAACGCCGGTCTGTATACACTCGAATGCTAATGGCAACACAGGAGAATAAACTTAGTATAGCTCTCACGATCAGCACTCAAAAGTACGGTGATCTTAATACGGCTCACCCGGCTTCTCGCAAAACACCAATGAATCAATTAGTGGTATCCAGTTCATCGAATTCCACTACAGATAAAATTCTGGTGGGAGAGTGCTAGTGTATCTACCACTACAAAAAATACAATTCCAATTCACTAGTATATAAGACATGTTAATTCGATTCTAATGTTGGGGTTCTTTTTCATAGATGAAGGTTGACATTGTCGATAACAACTCTCCCCACAATCTTATCTAATTGTTTAGGATTAATTTTCAAAATTTTAGTTTTATTTTGTTTGATAGTAAGCCCCATTTTCCTTGCCTCTACGTTTAAAATATTGGTTTGCATATCTTGAAGGGTGTTGGCCAGTAAACATATGTCATCGGTAAAATCAAGATCAGAAATATATTGGGCAAAGTTCTATCTTTCTTGTGCTTAAAGTGAAGTTTATCAAACAGAATTTAAAAAAAAAAAAAAATTAAGCAAACAGAAATAAAAAAAACTATTATGATAGAAACACTAAATTGCGGTGAGTTCTCTTTTTTTCCCCGGAATTATCTAAACGTTTCCAATTACAGTTAATAGATGGCTCTACTGCGACTAAGGCAAAAAGAAACTTTGAAAAATGTGTTCCTGTGATGTCACAATGGAGTATTGTTAAATAATAGTTCATGTTATTCCCAATTTAACTCTGTCTTTAATTTTCTGGGCAAAATTGATCGTATGTGCACATTAATCCTTTGACGCAGAATTTTTATTAAACATATTTTTCATTATTTTGCATTTATTTAGATCATGGTAAGTGAAAAATTTAGTATTTTTATAGTTTATGGTTATGAAATACGACCTGAAACAACGGTGTCTTTTTCTGCTTAAAGGTAAAATCTTCCAAATAATAGTTTTTTTTTTTTAATTTTCCCTTATTTGAAGTTATTTAGACGTAAGAAAAACAATTATTCATCATTGAAATTTCTTTAATTTACAAAATCAATTATTGATAAATTTTGAATATGATGAAAAAATATTTTTTTAAACTACTTTTTTTGGATTTCATATTTTAGTACAAACTTAATATCCATCTGATAATCCAACGCATATTTTTTTGAAACTGTAAGACTGTTTTATGATTACAAAATACTGAATATATATTTTTAATTGTAATTAGAGCGTAAGAATGAATATATATGCAACATAAATATTAGTCAACATTTTTCGGCGAGGGGGGATGTAACATAAAAAGCTTTTATTAATCTTTTTATGTTAGTTTCTTTGCTATAAAACAACTCCTACTTTATTACTAATTAATTATTCAAATCGAAATACTTTCTCACACTTTTAAAAGCTACATCCTGTTTCTAAATCTATTTTTGGCCCAACTATGCATAAATTTAAATAAAGATCTTTTTTCCCTTTTAAGCCGTGGGAATCACTCGAGCAAGTTCATTAACCAATAGTAATTTCTGAGATTTCCCTCTTTTCCCTAAATAGAGACATTTTAGGATTTTTTGCAAGATTTTCCCTACCAGAAAGACTGTTTGCTGATGGAGTAAACATCACTTCTTCGCTCCCACTCAACTAAGAATG
>NC_092207.1:85377875-85379632 GCF_043381705.1 Parasteatoda tepidariorum
CCCCCAAACTGTAGGGCAATATATATATATATATATGTATTATAAGGGACACCTGTGTCCCATATGCTTAAAAAGTTGAGAAAAACAAAGAAGGGAAAAATAATTTCACTTTAAAATTATCATTTTGTTTCGCGTATTAGGGCAAGATTCTTTTTACTTATTTATTTATTTTAAGATAAAGTTTTTACATATCTGTACTAGAAATGAGGTAAGACATTTTAAAAGCAAGAGGAACTGTTAAAGGATAAAAGAAAACACCAAACGATTTTTTATTCTTTGTGACATCTGGTTCGTACGGAAGTTCTTTTTTTAATTTCCCTTTACATTACAGATAATCATCTAAAAAATCATCCTTTTTAAAAATTAAGTTTTCGAATTCGCGACAAGTTATCGCTAAGTCGTGGCTATCTGTTAATAATGAAAGTCGAGTCTCAAATGTCATAAATATCCCAAAAACATGTTCTTCACCGGATATTCTGAACGTGTGACCGCCATGCAACAAAGAAAACACTCGCTCAGTAGAATATGAAAAAGATCTCAATTTAGCGAAAAGAAGCTACAACCAGCGAAATCTCTTTTGCGCTTAGTTTCATTTTTTTTAAAAAAAGGCATTAACATGCAAGATTTATCTTTGAGATAGAGATATTTATCGAATTTATTCCATCAAATCGTTAAATTTTTCTGGAAAAAAAAACCCGATAGTAGATTTATTCGAAAAGTTATTCATATAACGCATACTTTTTATTAAAAATATTATTTATACTTTTTCCATAATTTTATTTAAATTTTAGTCAAAATAAGTAAAAAATATTATATTTAGCATTTTAATAATTTATGGTTATAAAATACAACCTGAAACACCGGTTATCTTTTTTTGTGTTAAGGGAGAAATCTTAAAAACGAGGTTTACTTCCAAACAATAATTTTTCAAGTTTGCAGTTATTTAGATCTAAGAATAAAAGTTATTCATCATTGAAATTTCTTTAATTTTCGAAATGAATTGTTGATAAATTTTTGATTATGATTGAAATGAAAAATTTTCAAACCACTTTTTTTCGGATTTTATATTTTAGTACAAATATATTTCCGATAATGTAACAGATTTTTTTTAGTAACTATTAGACTGTTTTTCATAATTAAAAAACATCAAAATATATTTCTGCTTATGGTTAGTGAGTCAGAAAAAAATATGCCTAAAAGGGACATCGGTGTCTCAACTGCGTCAAAGATTCAAACAAAATCTCCATGACTTCCGGATGCAGTAAGAATTTTTTTTAATTATTTTCTATTAGTTTTGAAAAGAAAAAAAAAATTTAAATCTAGGAAATACATATCCCGAGAGTTTCTATTTATTTTACATACTATGTATTTTTATTAGTAGATAGTAATCAATGCAATCTCTAATAAATACATATTTTCGTTATCTGTTTCTTTTCCTTTCTACTCTTCCATGTTTACTGTGCATGCACCTAAAAGGCCTGTTTAGACGATCCAATTTCTTGGACAGAGATTGATTGATATTGATGGAAACTTGTTTTGCTTTGAGCTTGAATCGTGTAAACAAACATCCAAGAACTTGGTCCAACTTCTTGGACGATAGTAGAGCATGTTCTACTTTCCATCCAAGTTTTTTCTCCCTTAACCAATCAGCGTCTTAGGTTTCGTGACGTCAACAAGCTGGCAGCAAATTATGTCATTTTGTTGTGGGTTTTCATAGATTTTAGTCCAAATAAATTGATCTGTTGAGGTTTATTTGT